>NW_028259154.1:19393939-19696969 GCF_977971745.1 Zootermopsis nevadensis | reverse complement strand
CGCTGTACCTGATACGCTGGTAGTCGTTGTGATCGCACAGGTTTACAGCCAATTTGTAAAACGCTCTTGCGTCAAAGTGGCCAAACGCTGGAAAGTGGAGGCAGTTCAAACGGGAAATTAGCATGTGTGCAAGTTAACTTCGTAATTACATTTGCCGCGGGCTTCCCCGCAAATCTAACCGTGTCAACCAATGCATCGACCAAAATCCACTGCCATTCCATTGTATCAGTAATATTTAGCATCTTTCAGCTTTAATTATCCTTTCCTCTAAATATATACTATTATTCTACGACGTTATATCTTCGACAGATAATTATGTCGTTTACATATGAAAATTACAGTTTATAATTTCACATGTACTTTTTCAGCGTGTTATTTCATTCATCTTCATAAAGAAATATCCTCGAATGCCTCTCCTCTGCATAACTACGTATATTAGGATAGGGTGGAGCGTGATTATAGTCGTGCACAAATCTGTATATTACATATCATAAATGCATTGCACCAGTAATAGTTACTAGAGTACGTGAAGTTTAATAGCCTGCGAAATTAAAGACTGCAGTTGAAACTAATTCCACCCAAACTCTTTCACTGCATATATTTTCCATTACCCCTTCGCTCAAAACTACGCAGGTAGTTAAATATATTTACTCCTAATCCCTGGAAATATGCCTAACAAATTTATATAAAACGTCTTCACCATCCAAAATAGTGTCGTTAATTAACCTAAGAGTTGATCTGTGAAATAAATTTCTTTCAATAGTTTATAACAATTTAACAGATACATTCCCCGACATATTTATGAAATCCCATATTTTAACCTTATTTAAAGCTAGCTTAATCATATCATTAAATCAATTTGTCTTATTTTCTAAAAATATCTGTTATATACGCAAAAGTCTCTCAACGTCTTATTTCTGCTAGGGTTTCTAACCTTGAACTTTCGTCGCAAGGGAATAATGCCTCGTTCATCTCATTATTCTCGATTTAACTAACTGCAAGTTTTTTTAAAGTAATTTTTATTTTAAAGTGAATATCTCGAAAACATTTATCTTCAGAAATATCACGTATGTATAAATTTAACCAAGAAAATAAATAGCGAAATCCACAACAATGTCCGTTTAAGATTTGAAATGTAGCCTTCAGCATACACAACAGCTTACAAGTTCAAATGAACTTCAGTAGTTTCAGAATTATGTTTACAGCAATTGCATTACAAGTGTCTGTGTTGTCACATCCATGTAGAAGTCGAAAATTACCCGCACATCGAAAGTTCAACAAACAGAGAACAGTGATACACCCATAAACCCAGAAGTTATATATAAATAATGTTAGTTTGTACACGTAATTATTCACGCACAGTGTTCAACAGTATCCACACAATATAGTTATGAAGCTTCATAAATATTAACTCAAAATCCGCAAAAAAAAACTCAGTTGTTACAGACACGCTAGGATATGAAGGTACAAGCGCGTAAGTTTTTGGTAGTCTGAAGAGAGAAAAAATTACGTTACCATCATGTAAACGAGAATATCAGAACGGATTGCAAAATAACATATCCTAGTTATGACGTACGCTGAGGAAAATAATTGTTTATTACACATTATTTCTGGTGTAACAGAACTAGTTTTGTTTTAGAACACGCGTTTCTGTTCTGACACCACGTAGAAGTTGGCTTACTGAACATCCAGGTTAGAAAATAACCCTGGCATATTACAAACTCACGTTCAAAATCAGGCTCAGCGTTAACAGTAAATCACGCAAAAGATTAAAATCAATATCCACTTTTACTCACCATAATGTGAAGAAACGAACGCCAGTTTTGTATTCCTTCTCATAAACGTTCTTTTTATACTGTTTTCACATTACTACGCTTACACACGAAACACTAAAACACAATTAACGCACTCAAACTTGATTAAATAAATCATCACTTACAATTTGTCACTTCCTAGCTTGCCGCCACCGAAATAAAAACGATACAGATTCTATTAAAATATCCGATTTGGCGCATTGGATTATCGGCCTCATTTACGCGGGAGACAAACAAAGACTACTCGCTTCGTGCTCGTCTTGCAACTAGCAACTGGAGCATCGATGTGACCTTGGCGATGCAGGTGGACAGTCCAACGCACGTGATTAAGCAACAAGCTCTTTCTTTATAAGCCTGGAAGACTGCAAACGTGTTACGGACCCGCCAGGCGTAACCAGTGTTCCTAATTCAGTTGTTTTAATGAAGGGGCTACTAGCCCTTCGCACGACACCAAATTTTGAGGACCTGCGTTTGTTTTCTTGTTCTTTTAATATATATATATATATATATATATATATATACTTGTGCATATAGCGTCGAAATCACGACAAATGTTCCAATCTAGACCTTTCCCTGGTATAACTGCGCCAGTGCTTACCTCCTGTGCATCATTATCTGTCATCTATACCAGTGGTATTCAACCTGGGGTACGCGTACAACCAGGGGTACGTGAAATTTTAAAAAAATATATATTATTTTATGATAAACACTGAATAATCAGTAACTTAATTTATTTTAGATGTAGATTATATACTATGTAGAACTTGAATTATACACCAACAACTTTGAGGGTACGAAATTGAAGAGAAATTATATCTGGGGGTACGCGAACAAAAAAGGTTTAATTCCACTGATCTAGACGAGTTTATTTTGAGATGGATTCATCCATTAAAGCACAGTAGTACCTATATTGACCCAAGTTCTAACATTCAACAATATACAAGCTTAAGTTAGGAAATTGTAACATTTTGGGTTCTCATGGCTGTCTGCTGGGTTGTCACGACGTGTAGTCTTGTAGGAGCGCGCCGACGTTTCAGAAGTGCTTCTTGCCTCCATTATCGCCCGAATGATGAAGGCAGGAGCACCTCTGAAACGTCGTTAAACTTCTACCATACTTCAGTACAATATATTAATTATACTTCAGCAATAGACTTCAGTACCTGGATTGCCCCTGGAAAATGAGTATGTTACAACACAGATTTCACTGGTAAAATAACAAAAAATTATTCTTAAATGTTAAGATCTAGTATTCAAAAGAATAGATTCTACCAATGCAACATTACGGCATAACACTCAAGTCAATTGAAGTGATTATAAGTAGGATTGTACCAATGGAGCACATCGGACGTCCGTGCGGAGACGAATTTCGTATTCAGGTCTCGTTGCGATGGACCTGCATGCATAATATTGTTTTCCTAACGAACTAGTAGGTAGGCCCGTGCAAGGAGGCCGACATACTGCTTCTCCGTGTTATCCTGCCAGGTTACCTACGTGCAAACCTAATGAAAGTAAAAGTGAATTAAGCCTGTGATGAGAAATGCATACAATATTATACTCGGAACACCTAAAGGGAAGGGACCATATGAGACATTTAGGCGTAGATATGAGTTTAATATTAAAATAAATCTTAAATATATAATTTTAACGTGTGCAATGAGATTATGATTTACGACAGGGTCCAGATATCGTAAGAAATCGGAAATGAGAGATGACTGTTCTGGGATGCTGTACCGTTTAGTCTGGTAGGAACTGACAGACAATTCAGAGAAGTTTCAAGATTTCTATCTTCTGGGTTGTTGCGCTCTGTAGTCTGGTCGATGTTAACCAACGTTTCAGAGGTCATACTGCCTCCGTCATCAGGGCGATTCTTTCTAAGTATTCTACGCTATGAAGATTTCAGTCTTCTGGGTTGTTGCGCTGTGTAGTCTGGTCGATGTTAACCAACGTTTCAGAGGTCATACTGACTCCGTCATCAGGGCGATGAGTATGAAGATTTCTGTCTTCTGGGTTGTTGCGCTGTGTAGTCTGGTCGATGTTTACCAACGTTTCAGAGGTCATACTGCCTCCGTCATCAGGGCGGTGAGTATGAAGATTTCTGTCATCTGGGTTGTTGCGCTGTGTAGACTGGTCGATGTTTACCAACGTTTCAGAGGTCATACTGCCTCCATCATCAGGGCAATGAGTATGAAGATTTCTGTCTTCTGGGTTGTTGCGCTGTGTAGACTGGTAGATGTTAACCAACGTTTCAGAGGTCATACTGCCTCCGTCATCAGAGTATGAAGATTTCTGTCTTCTGGGTTGTTGCGCTGTGTAGTCTGGTCGATGTTTGCCAACGTTTCAGAGGTCATACTGCCTCCGTCATCAGAGTATGAATATTTCTGTCTTCTGGGTTGTTGCACTGTGTAGTCTGATCGATGTTAACCAACGTTTCAGAGATCATACTGCCTACGTCATCAGAGTATGAAGATTTCTGACTTCTGAGTTATTGCGCTGTGTAGTCTGGTCGATGTTAACCAACGTTTCAGAGGTCATACTGCCTCTGTCATCAGGGCGATGAAACGTTGGTTAACATCGACCAGACTACACAGCGCAACAACCCAGAAGACAGAAATCTTCATACTCACCGCTGTGAAAACCTCAAATCTTACAGAGAAGCTTACTTCCTCCATCACCAGGGCGATGATTGAGGCAGTGCGTTCCTCTGAAACACTGGTCAATATCTACCAGGCTACACGACGTAACATACAAAAAGACAACCATATTCATACTCGTCGCATTCAGAACTTAAAATCTAACTTGGTAATGAATGTTCGGATTACATAACAGACGGGGAACCCTTGAATATCTGAGCGACTATTAGCTTATCAAAAAGAATTATGTTCCGTGGAGTTAGTAAGCTACTTTCGTAATGAGGTAACACATTATTTTAGACGATGTGGTCAAGAACAAATATTTGAGCTCGTTCCTAGCTCTAATATTTTTCTTCCTCTCTCCCTCTCTCAGTTTCCTCCAGAGGGCTCTGATTTAAAGCGATCTTCCTACGCCTAAATATCACTGTCGCGGTCCGCCTTCAAGATTTTGCTTATTAATCACACAGAATGAAGACAAATAGATAACTGGTACAAAATGACACGAAGAGATTCTAGAAACGCGAAGAAAATGAATGGGACCAACTGAATTTGGAGTGAGTTTAGAAGACGCAAATACGACTGAGCACGCAGACCTCACTATGTTCTACTAATCACTACACATTAGCCTATGTAGTAAAGAAATTAAACTATATTTTCTAAATACACAGTAAGAAGAGTGAGTAATTTATTATCAGTGGAATTTTACGAAGTTAAGTGCAATTATAATATACATTTTATTAATTTATACGGACATCTGCAAGACGGAGGGAATAATTAATTATAATAGAGGAATGTGCTTTTCCAAATGTCGTATTATGAGAAACTAATATCAACTAGTCTCTCGTAGAGGACGAAATTTAATTCTCATCTGAATTACATTGTCCATTCTGAAATGCTAAATCACACATGTGCCCTTAGCTTTGATTTATTTGTCCTTACCAGTACGTCCGTAGAGACTGTAATTGGGAGGTTGTGGTAGTGGAAACATTTTGGTGAATTATTTTGCATGAAAAGACCGTGCAGTTTTTGTATACACTAATACTGGAAGCACTTTTGCACCATAAATACGTTTGATATTTACCTTTATCTGGTATATAATTGATATTCACGTACACCTCAGGAAATATATTATATCCAACATAATTGTGATCACAAGAGACCGTTACTGGACCTTAACCCAAGCCAAATCAATCCAGTCTGCATTCTCTAACCCCATTTCTTTACAATTTATTTATATATTATTATTCTGTCTGTGCCTGATATTCCAAAGTGTATCACCCCTAGAGATTTAGTAACTAAAACTGTGTGTACATTAGTCATTTTCTCTTGCATCTCATGAAAGATCTAAAATTTTCGCTTTAAACATTTTTCGGTGCGGTGAATAAACAAGATACATTTTTCATTTTCTTGCATTTGTGAACTAAAGTTTACTATATTTTACGAATTTTATAGCTAGTTTCTTCTTCTCTCAGTTGCTTGTTTGAATAAATTCCATTAAAGTGACAGTGTTCCTCGTATTGGGACAATGTGCCGGGGGGTTCTTGGTACACTTGTCAACGAAGTATGGTTCTCGGCATCACAGCAGAACCCGCGTCATATCCGATTTCTCTACCGAAAATGTTCCCCCGAGGTCATTCAACTTCCATCCCAAATCAGTTTAATTTGTATTTCAGCTCTCATGTTTTTCTATAACACAAGTAGTCATGTCTGTTGAACCACTACAGCATCTGAAGTAACATATAAGGTACGTTTTGATTCGTTAGTGATTGGAGTTTATTTGAAATGTAGATGTAGGAAGGCCACGGGAGTGCAAGTATTTCCTAAATTAAATCTTCTCAGTTGTACATGCTTTATTAATGTGTTCATGCATGCGCTACAAATAAAAATATTTTTTTTCAAAAATGATGAGACTTCAGACAACACTGTATATAAACCAAACACATTCCGTTTTACAAATATGTTTCCAAATTAAAGTCTGAGCTTTGAAATATGTCATATAAAATTGTTTATAAAATAGGTAGCTTTAAAAAATGTATAGTTAAATTTATTCTTCTTAGAAGCATGTATTAGAGAGATATGCACCGAAATCAATTTTTTCTTGACAATATTTAGTTTGTAACACAAATATAAAATTACACTGAAAACAATTTCAAAGTACAATGACCCCCTTGAACTGAATCCTTGATTAACTTGTATCTAGCATATACCATTATATTCTGTCTATTTAAGTTGTATTTTAACATAGTTATTTTGCCCAATTTTAGACTTAAGTTGTATATTCCCTTCAGATTCTCCCGAATAAAATTTCGTATACAGTTCATACTTCATTCATCCGTTCCAACAAGATTATTAATCCAGTCCTTAATTGTCTATTGCGAACAAGCGAAAGGAACAGGAAAGAATTAATATCCGTTGGGTGCAGTGCAATTTCTATTTGCATCTCTTGAAAGCCCGGCGGTACCTCCATGTACCACCTGCTCCAACTCTCAATAACTCAACATTTTGTGTTTAAGTAATTTCGGCATAAGATTATTTCCTTAACAGGATTAACAAGCTGAGCTTTGTAGTGGAGAAGTGTTGTGTTTTCTTTGAGGTAAGGGTTGTATGTTTATTATTTGATGAGCTTCGGCTTTAAAGGATTAAAATTCCTATGCCTTATCTCTTTTGGTCTTCAAATCAGTCTTCATTTGCTTTTATTCAAAGATGGCTGATTAGTAATTAGTGTTGAAAAGCGGCCTATATCGAGCCGGATCTTCGGGTCTTCCTACAAATTACGTCTGAAAGCTTCTGTGGTAAAACCAGTAATAACAACTCTTCACTGCCTACTGAATACATACCACAAATTATATTTTGCATGTTCAAAAGCGGAAAAGTCTATTGAAAACTATAAGCCTGTGTTTAAAATGGCTGGTTCCTACATGATTTAATAACTCTAACGGCGACAGAAACTGTTCAACGTCGGAAAAAAAGCAGACTGCTGAATTTCAGATACGTTCAGTGACTTATTTGCTGGGCCTATAGGAGCAAGAGAAAACGTATTTTTCACTTGACGCTTTTAAGAAATAAAGAGTTAAAATACAATCATCTATTCGTCAAATTTTATTAAATCCACAGTAATAGAGAAGCGGAGATAAATACGAATTATACAAAAATTACGTTAACTTTTTGAATACCTCTGACAGGTATGAAAAAAACTTTACGTTCATAACAGAATAAGAAATTTAACAATTATTACAGCGTTTATTTCTGTAATTTACAGCAATCACACAAAAACAAGGAAATTTAATTTGAAACAGGCAAATTTCACACGACTTATTTCTGTTTCATTTATATACATCGCGAAATAGTTTAATTATAATACATACAATCCGATAAGAAAAAAAAAGATCACACTGAGTTACAAACACATAATTTAATAGAAAAAACACATTTAATGTCTGTCAGTAATTTTTTCTGACATTGATAAATCCCTTTTAAGTCATTTTTATAGGTCGTAGGCTTCGGTTTGTTCACAAAAAAGGGGAGCCTGGGGCTGGCTATAAGTTTGTTTTGACTCAGCTTTCAACCGAAATAGAATACAGGACTTAAGCATAACTTTTCAACACGGATGTGCAGATTAATATGATCACAAGAGATTATCGGATATGAATAAATTCCCACCTTTATCTATAGCTCGTTCAGCTTTTCATTACATGTAAAAAGACCGCATCAAAGTATCTGTTAGGCATATACAAATTTATAAACAAATTACCAATCCTAAAAGTTCAAACACTAATAAAATAATCATGTAATGGATCGATGGATTAATTACGTGGATAATCGACTACATTTTTGAAGGGATAAAACCTTTGTATTCAAAATTAATACTACAGCATTTACCACAACAAATACAAAAGCATAGGCAGATCTTAACATGTGGCTTTCATGTAAACTTGGTGAATAATTAACAAACTACTCATAACATCCTCACGTGTCAAATAGAATTGCTGTAGAAAGTTATGTTTTCAATTAATAAAACAGCAAATTATTCACAGTAACAAAATAAATTGGTAATGCAACTGAGTTGTAATTAAGCAAGAAGCCATGTCTGCATGGCTAGTATACCCTCTGTAATTAATTTGCTGTAACCGTACAATGCTTGATTTTGAACATGCCATTTTTCTCCCAGAGGCCCTTTAGTTTCGGTCGTTGTGTATATTATGTGACAATGTCCAAAACAGAATTGCACTGGGGATCTGGGAGCGAAATTATGTCATAAATGGCCACAGAGTGCAGTTATTAAAGTGCTGATGATATTAAAACGCGAAACTTAAAAATGGACTTACTCTGACATTATTGTTTTCAGGATTTGTATTTCAGAAGAAATTTTACTCATGTACGTTATGTCCACAGACAGAATAAAACTAGTTTCGAAAGGTGTTTTCTATAAGTACATAAAATTTCCAAATATAATCTTTATGCCACACAATCTTTATCTCCAGCACAAACATAAAAACAGCTCAACCTTCAATTTGCTACGTTTACAATTTTAATGTACTCACATACTTGTCGCATTTATGTTTTAGGAGTGGTAAGTCTGCAGACTCGGTTCACATTGGAAGAGGGACTGAATATGATACAGATTGCCCGCTGAGAATCAAACCCAAGTCTTCCAACTCATAAACAGTTCCTTTACC
Source organism: Zootermopsis nevadensis (assembly GCF_977971745.1). Taxonomy (NCBI): domain Eukaryota; kingdom Metazoa; phylum Arthropoda; class Insecta; order Blattodea; family Termopsidae; genus Zootermopsis; species Zootermopsis nevadensis. The sequence goes on along the minus strand of NW_028259154.1, from coordinate 19,687,849 downwards.
AACTGAGCTATGAATATTGTGATATATTGTGCACCTTGCAATTATTATACTGACGAAGACACTACGTAGAATTGATTAGCATTTCATGGCACGAAATTTGCCACGAGGGAGTTGTAACTAGGAGGTAAAGTGTTGTAGGAGGTACTGACGAGAAGTTTATGCTTCTGTTGAACTATGATGAAGTTTAGCTTTGAGGAAGAAATGCATTTCCATGCTTATAACTTCCCTGTATGATGTACCTATTATATCAATTTAGATACACATATTAGAATAGTCTACATCACAGAGGTGACGCCATGAAGCAAAATACTTCTTGATAGGTTAGTCTTTCAAGAAATTTCCCTCCATTAATGTTTCAATACTGTTTTCACAGACGCACGATAATATAGTCCACATCCTTACACCCTATTCCTTTAATGAAGTAATTTCCACAAATCACTTAAAAAGGATGATATTTCACCTGAAGCAGGTAAATGTCATGAATTTCGTCAGATCCCCCAGAAATGTTTTTGGATATTACCGCTTCCTTCCTTGTAATTTCCAATTCACTATTTATTAACTATTCTATCATCGATGATGTGTAGTCTGAGTCGCTGATAACGTCGTTAAATAATCTAGAAATAAATCGACGAATCACGGAATATTTAAATCGAGAGACCTTGATACTGAATAAGAGGTTTAGAAATTCCCAAGGCGACGCAACGTCACTGTATAAACACAAAAATACCGATGTTCTTAATTCATGTATACTTTTGCAGTGGCGTTCTAACTTATTCAGTTGACTAAAACGAAGTAATTACCTAATTAAGTCGCTCACAGGAATTGCTGACTTCACAGATTATCTTGAAAATCACTCCACGCTTTACAACAGTAGCATTTTAGTCGTCTACTAAACTTGTGATTATTATGAGAGTGTAGAAGTCCTGTTACTACCGACGTTGTAATACTTTATTTGTGATTAAATCCTTAGTTCAGAAATATTCCTAAACTCCCATAACAACAATTTTTTAGATAGGCGATAAGCCCTATAAATATCCTACATAAAAGTAACACACATGTTGAACACCTTCTCCGAGACAAATTTGTTTTAAACTTGCCTTGTTTTAATAATATATTCTGTGTAAATTGGTATTTTATATCAGTGGAGCAATGTATGTATCTGCGAAGTTGAAAACATTATAAAATCATTTTCATAATGTAATAGCTAAAGCACCCGTTATTTTGAAGCAAAGGACTTGTTTATTACATTACATATATTTAGCAAACTCTTGTTAAATTTCTGTAAAAGGACGTGTACTTTACCTATGGAGTAAATATATCTCTTTCTTGTTTTGGTAAATCTGAAGTGGAAAACCAGTTCCAATCCACGCTGAAGCACTACACACAGAGTCATCTACTGTTCTCACAGCACATAACTTATGAACACAATAGAGGTTGTATTTTTTCTATATAAGGCCTAGACATTTATATAAACTGCCGTCAGAAACACAAGCGACTGAGTTTGTTGATGGTTATATACTGAACCCATTCCCACACTTTCCATGTTATTATAATCTATTTTGAGAGGATTCTTTCTTTAAGTTCCACACACACTCACCCCTTCATTATAACAGCCCTTGTGAATATTGGCGGAGAGCGATAAAATATGTGAATAACTCTGCAAACACAGATACAGAGTATGAAGAGTTGCTTCGTAGTCCAGGGTGTTTAAAGTTTCCTGGAAACGGAGCCAAATTCACACACGCTTCAGAACAATATCTTGTCTTCCATTGCAATGATTAATTCTTTAAATCCTAGTCCGAGTTACAAGCGGACCAGCTACTTTAACAGTTAGAAACTGTGCATTTTATATTTATGGGTTTCGTATAATCGATTCTCGCTGTAAGCAGGGATTATTTCCTTAAACAGCACTAATCAGCTTATATTTGTTATGGAGGAAAAGTGTAGCGTTTCCTTTGAGGTACGGACTGAATTCTTGAATATTTTTCTTATAACCTTTGGCTTCAGAAGGTTAATATTCTATTTACAAAGTTCCCTTCCTGTGCTTCGAGATGTTTTCTACGGCTTAACTAAAATCTGTTTACTTTCTCGGGATCGTGAATGCGAGATGGAACAAGAGTGCTCTGAACGCTCAGTGGTCCAGTAAATCGTCACGTTTTTATCTGTGCTACGTTTAATCGAAAATCATTCACACATTTTAAGTGTTTTAAATTAACACGAAAATATAAACATGAAAGCGCTACCACAGAAATTTTAAGTGACTCAGACACTCCAACAGTCACTTCTGTTTTACAATTGGAGTCTCTTAGCTACAGCAGTCCCATTTTGTTCCGGAAATATTCGGTTCAAATCTCGAACATGGAACCGCCCATTATGACATTATTTATTTCCGTTTTGTCGGCTGTATACGCGAATAAGAGAATGTTATTTTCAGGTTTTCCATACTCTGAAACGCATTTTAATTATCACCTTCTACTTTATTTATATTTCTGTGTTTTATATATATATAATTCGTAACAATATCGATAAATACTCATCTGTCACAATTAACATAACACTGTTAAGCTTCAAATAAACACAATATTTATTAAATACATAATAAAAACTCGTTTTAATTTAATTGATATGTCTCATTCAACCCATTTCATTTATGGAGTCGCGTGTTACCTCCACAATGTACTTATATATTCACATGCATAATACATAAAACAACAAACATTCACAGAGCGATCTGCTAAGAAAACACCTCTGTTTTATTAGCTTATTGGTAAAGAAACACAACGGTAGGTCTATTTTGTTCTACCTGATGCGTCTGTGTTACGTTTCTAGCACCCATAAAGGAACACCGATGATTGCGGTGTTCGTGATATTTGCCATTCAACTTAATTTCTGTAAAAGTAACGTTACCTCATGCTCTGACCATTTCATGCCAAGTTCTTATCACTTCAAAATTATATATAAACTTTGTGATGAAGGCATTGCTAATGATTGGCATAAGACGAAAACAATTCCTCACCACATTTAAACTTTTAAACAAACTTTTGAAACGCGTTAACCTGTGCTTAAATACGACCCCCAGCACCGTAATCACATAATACAATCCACGTTTACGTACAATCGATAGTCTTAAATCAAAGTATAGTTAATACCAGGGTAATGTATTTACCTCACAATTCCCTCAACCAATTAATTGGCATACAAATTTCTGTAGTTCTTCATCGTAATTACTATGTATTTTCTAAATCCAACACTTTTGTCCGTAGTGGTTTCCGTATAAGCTCAGAGCGATTATGATTAATCGTATTTACTCACAGAGGTAGCTCAGTTGATACAATCACTAGACTGCACTACCTGGATTCGATTTCTGTGGGCGCCAATAGATTGTTATTAGCTGTAGCGTACAGACAGGTTCTAAGGCTCACCCATCCAATGTACACTGTGGCTGTCTCTATTAGGAAGGGGATAAGCGGACGGAGAATTAAGATGACGTCTCACCTTGTGCCGCCATCATCAACGCCCTGATGATGGAGGCAGCAAGTATCTCCGAAACGTTGGTAAACTGCTACCAGACTTCACGGCGATACATCACAGAAGACAACCATCTTCGAACTCACGGCCCTGAAGACCTCATATCAAACTTAATATTAACATCGATCACAGGAAAATAATGTGAGAAATTGTGAGCTGAATTCAACTAACTTTAAATAAAGTCAGGGGCGGATTACTTTGAACACGGTAATGACTCTTGGGGTTTCATAAAACACAGTAAATTCTTAAACAGATAAGCGACTGTTAGCTTCTTAATTGGGAATTTATTCATTGGAATTCGTTACGAAAAATTGTGAAGTAAAAAACTTTAGGGCTGGCACATCTGTAGCCAATATTATTTCGCTGTTTGAAGGACACCTTGATGAAAGGAGACAGAGAAAAATTGTCACGAAATAAAATGGAAAATTGATATGTGCCGTTATAATTATATCACTGCTTCTTGAATTACGCTCAATTGAAAGTAGACAGGACAGTGGAAAGGGGGGGTGTCTCATCAGGGATTCACAATCTCATATTTCCAAGAATTTTTATAATAAAAATTGAAAGAAAAATTGATTTAGATGAACATCAAACACAGTACGTTATACAGAAGATTTATAATTACATTTTAAATAACACAGGCTTTCAGTTATGACAGTAAAATGATTGAATGCTCACTTTATGTGAAATTGAATTATGTTAGAAGAAATGTCGTAGCTGGTATATTAAAGAGAACAAAGAGAATTTTGAAGAGACAGGTAACCATATTTTACACTGAGTGCCTAGTGAAAATATGTATTCTTTTCTGAAAATACCAGCAGCATTTCTCTTTCAATAACAATAAACTTTGATTTAAATAAAGGGATAAGAGAGATGATGCTATTCAGTGAAGCATAGTTCAAGAACAAAGTTCGACTGATAACTTGCCACGAATGAGATCGATATTTGCAATTCCACACTGAGCATACTTTTGAAATATGCATGAAACGAAAGCATGGCGGTACTCGAAATACACCACGCTGTTATACAAAGAAGCGTTTTATGAATAAAGGACATGACGTTGGACTAATTAAATTTAATATATTTAATCTTCCGATTTCCAGGTATCAAAATGTTGGAATATTATTTCATCTGAACGTACCTACAACTTTTACATAACAATTTCACCTATATATTGTATTTTGCATGACGTCAGGTAATATTTGCTTACTCTTGTCGCGTTAGTCAATAAACTGAACACCTCTGCTTAGCGCAAGTATCTAGGTTTGTGATCGGAATGTACAGCGTTCAAATTTTAACAAGATCACTAAGGATTTACGTATCGACTTTCTCTTCACGCGAAAACAAAAATATCACATTCAAGTATGCCAGTACTGTCTGCTTTCAAATGTTTCCCAATACACCATTCCTAGTACTTTTCTGTTCAATTCTACGTTACAAAAGCATAGCTTCGATAGTTCGAACAGCAGCAAACATTTCTCCTGTAATCGAACTGACTGATAAATGGATGTAACGGTTGACGGAAACTCCTTCCCCGTCCGTATGGCAGCCGAAAATTACGACAAACCATTTCCATTAAATGCATAATTTAACAATTTGTATCCACTTCATCAATATACCCTAGGGGTGTGGCACTTGGGCAGTAAGACATATTTGTCAAACTGTATGCATATTTATTTCTCTAGAATAACTAGTACACTCTATTATTTACTCGTGAGTAATATATAATTCCTGCAACAAGCTTCAGATCTCAACCTATCCTCACGGTTATTTAACCTTGCATGAAGACGAAGAATGTATTTATTTGGAAAATGTTAAGTTCCAGTTGCCGTCTCTTGTAAACAGAGTAATGAGGGCTCCATAAAAGCCGTGGTGAGCTGAGCGTACTGTTAGCTTCTCAAGAACTCTGCTCCACGGAGTTAGTTCAGTTGCCACTACAATTAAACGCTACGAATACACCTCATGACAGCCCAAAGTGCTTCCCCACGTCAAGCGTCCGTCCAGAGGCAGAGCGGTACAGCCTGACACGCCAGGATTACCGCACTTCAGGGACAGTGATGGATGAGTACGGAGAATTAGTAATTGTCTCCGCAAAACCGAAGATCGTCCGACTGTCACACTGCACACCACAAGTCCCAAAACGCATCGTCCTCACCAGTAAATCTACCTCAAATAATATTTTTCCAGATGGTTCATTTACGTTACGTTACTGGCTGTGATTTACTTTGTCACGCTATTACGTATCCTAGGACAGAACCTTGACATAAAACACGACTATCTCCTTCCAAATCCTTACCTAGTCACCAGTCGTTTTTACACTTCCATCACATTCGGTGCTTGGTCTATTCTTTAATTGGAACAACAACTTTAAATAATAAAAATCAGATTGCGGGCCTACTAGTCGCCAAATATTGTTATAGCGATGAAATCAAAGATAATGAGGTGGGCGGGGAATGTAACATGCGTGAGGGAATGTGATAAACGCATGTGACTTTTTGGAACATAAAAATTCAACATCATGTTTACAGAAACAGGTAATTGCTTCAGCTCAGTCACGTACATGTCTCATACTCTTATAAGACTTCATTTTGGTCTGATTGTGATGTGTAGATGATTACCAACGTTTCGAAGGATCTTATCGCCCCCATCTTCAGAAGTGGAAGGCTACAGGGTATCATTACAAACAAAATCACAATGAACCTCAAAGCCGTGAGAATATCAGACTTTCTGAGTTGTATTTAATTTATTGTTTTATGTCCATGCTATTTAGTTTAAAATAAAATAAATCTTAATTCAAAATACTGCACTGTGTACGATATTAAGGAATGATTGTTTATAGACTAGCTGTGCACTGCATATGATAATCGCTCAACTCTCATGAGCGGTAAAATTCGGTTATAGACTTACTTACTCCCTTGAAACGACGTTGTCCAAGTTAACTTAAATCTTTATTAATGTAAAGAAAACCTCTGGCACATTTGCACATGTATTTCTGGGCTGAGAACTTTAGCTGCAAGAGATTTCTCTCGTAACCAAATCAGGTTTCACAAATACTGAGAAGGGAAACCCTTCTGATGGCCACACGAAGCGGGCGGAAGGTTGCAAGGATTTGTTCCTGTGTGAACATTTGACTCAGTCGTGAGTTGCATGTTCTCTCATAAGACATTCCGTATTGTGTTAAAACCTGACTTGAATAAGAAAGAATATATTCTAAGTGTTCCTTGTTAAGGGAGGGTAAATGAGGCTGTATTTTCATACATACCAGACACACAAACTTCTTTGCTTCCCTTTTTGTGGAAAGCAAAAACGAGGATTTTCGTCTGTTTTATCTTATTCTGAATAAACCTTTTTGAAGTAGACGTGTCTCTTATTTGCTCTTTGCATAAAAATCATAAAATAATGCGTAATAAGAAGGTAATATTTATCTGTCCGTAAATCTAATTTTACATACTTCTAACTTCTTTTGAATTGTATTTGGCATTCGAAACTTGCACTTAAAGCTGTTCGTTTTTGTCAATATCTTTTAGATGTAAATCGACTTTTGAAGACAAATTGAATTTATCGATTTATAAAAAATGCTCATCGTTTGTGAACTGTTACAGCATTATATAAAACTCTGACTTAGTAAAATATTATAAATGTTATTTGGCAACATTTTTCTGTATGCTGAATATTTAATGAAATTAAAAAAAGTTTGACTTTATCGTCAAGGCGATAAAATATTCACAAGCGGTTTTCAATAGTTTTGCGCCTGTAATAAATGATTATCAAGCCCCTCACGAGCCAGAACTCTGTAACCCGTAGATTTAGTGCTTTCAATAGTGAACTGCTTATATCGAAGTGATTCGATGGCTCGGGTCACTGAACACGTTAATTTCTTGACTCGACTAAGCTGAATCATTCTGTATGTTTTGAGGTTTTCACAGCGATGAGTATGAAGATTTCTGTCTTCTGTGTTGTTGCGCTGTGTAGTCTGGTCGATGTCAACCAACGTTTCAGAGGTCATACTGCCTCCATCATCAGGGCGATGAGTATGAAGATTTCTGTATTCTGTGTTGTTGCGCTGTGTAGTCTGGTAGATATTTACCAAAGTTTCAGAGGTCATACTGCCTCCGTCATCAGGGCGATTCTTTCTAAGTTATCTACGCTATGAATATTTCTGTCTTCTGGGTTGTTGCGCTGTGTAGTCTGGTCGATGTTTACCAACGTTTCAGAGGTCATACTGCCTCCGTCATCAGGGCGATTCTTTCTAAGTTATCTACGCTATGAATATTTCTGTCTTCTGGGTTGTTGCGCTGTGTAGTCTGGTCGATGTTTACCAACGTTTCAGAGGTCATACTGCCTCCGTCATCAGGGCGATTCATCTACCAGACTACACTGCGCAACAACCCAGAAGGCAGAAATCTGAATCATTCTGTCCATGTAATTTTAACGTTGAAATGAACCACAGTGTTCAGCATCTTGTAACCGAAATGCAAACGAGGAACAATTGTAGAGTGTTGCCGCTATGGTAACCTACCCGGCTTCCTGCTACTCCACCTCATCCAAACCTCTTAACAACCCTTTTCTTAACTGATTCCAACATGGCGATAATTAAATGGAGTAAAGAAAACAATACTCAGGCCATTTAGTATTACTCTCTAATTAATTTAATCCTGAAAGCAATTTATGTCCTAACGAACTGCCCTTTCAGCCGTTCTTCTAGTCAAAGAAATTATCTCACTTTTATGGAACCCGAAAATTCATTACACAAGAACTCTGCAGCAGTCCCCACCCTGAGCCAGATAACTCCAAACCACTACTTCCCACTCTATTTCCAGAAGATAAATTGTCATATAATCTTACCATCTACTTCTAGATCTTCCAAATGATCTTTTCACGTCAGGCTTCCTACCCAAAATCATGTACCTATTACTCAACACCCGTGCTTTTAATAAGGTAATCATAATTCAGAAATATCAATGAGCAGATAATAAAAAGTCTAACAATACCTTGAATTTAAATGAACGACCTACGGCTGTGCCCCAGTTTAAAGTGTGTGCGTCTCATATCTTACTGGGCTAGTAATGTATCACATGGAACTGATTGCATGACTAGTCAGGACCGAATGCTAAAGATACCAACACACTCACCAGTTACGTCAGGTTTGTATTGCATGCGAAATCTAGTTTAGTAGGTTATTTTGTAGGTGCAGGTCATATATATATAACGTCTGATATATTCAGTAACTGATTTACAACAGGTTGTAAAATTGTATGTGCCTAATCTCTGCCGTCTCCTTATCAAAATTATTATAACATAAAAAAAGTACAAACAAATTTGACTAATTTATGGCGATCTTGGTTGATTCCCTTAACCCATTACGTGCAGAAAATTGAAGAAACTTGTTATTTCGTAACTTTAGCTAAGGCTTCTATTGCACTCAAATAGTCACTGATCTCAATCATAAATGTAGGCTCCTCTGTGCAAAGTTAAGTATAACCATGGCAAACCAGATATATGAACTATTTAACACACTGCCGCGTAACATAAGTTACGTTTTACAATTATTACAACTCAATGTATTTAATAGATTACCTGAAAATCTGTTAGCTGCTCAGCCAATAAAGAAATTATTTTAATTTTATGGAATTCTAAGATTCATAACCGTGTTCTCTAGAATCAACAACTGGTCCCTATCGTGAACGAAATTAATCCAATCCACGTCCAACTTTTGTTTTGTTTAAGACAAATTTAATAGAATTTGCTTATACAAGCCTTGGTCTCGTGATTGATGTCGTCCCTACAGCATTTTCGACATTTATAGGCAGTTTTGTCATTGCGTGCTACATACCACACCCATGGCTTAGTCCTTGATATAATTACCCTAATAATATTAAGACTATTTTAATAATAATTGGATTATGAGTTGTTTTCAAACTATAATTAATTATTTTGTAAGAAACGAAGAAATACGTAGAACGTAGACTAACGTGTTGATCTAATGTACGTGGATCGAATCTCGACCAGACTACCAGCTGTACTGACTGAGTTTTCTCGTGGTTCTTCTTACTCTCTCCAGGTAAATCTTAAGTGAATCAAAACCGTTGTGTTCCATATTCTTAATGACAGTATTCATGAGAATATTTACATGTCATTTAACATTGCATTGCAGCTTCAGTTGAAACTAAATCTTGAAATAATCATAATAAAAATTAACTACAACTTTGTCCATGGTAGAATATAACACTATTAGCTGGACAGACTGGATTTCAGCGTTTTCGGATTCATTAATTCAATGATTACTTAAAAGCGTAATCCATAATTTCTTCAGATTGAATAGAAATAGATTTTAATCTCCTTTTTACTTCTTTGAAAACGTCCTTTAGATTTGTAACTGTCGTTTTCAGTTTCTTTTCAGCAATGAAACATTTTGAAATACTTCATTGCCTGTCTTTTGTATTATGATTTTTTTCCTGCGTTCTGGTGACGAGACATGAACGTGAGTTTATTTTATTTGCGTTCGTGACCCCAGAACATAAATGAAACGTAGCATGTCGTAAATAATGTGTAGAATTTCATGTCCATTTCATTGAATCCGTTCCACCTAAAAATCTTGTTATTCTATCTCTCACCCTCACGCAACGACACATTTGTGCTCTTACCTTAATCCTTACCGTGCCGTATCAAAGTTTTTCATAACCGGGTAAAATCTTACGCATATCTGTATATGTAACATCAGGAAATACTTAGCCATAATAACTGTTGGAATAAATAAACTTTATTTAAGCGAGAACGACATTAAACTGTTTTATAAATGCCCATAAAATTACTCTACGCATTATAAATAGAGAATTTTATGGAAAAAATACACACTTCAATAAACAAACAATATTAGAAATATGTACTGCAGTTTTGTCGCATATAATTAATTTGTAAATGATTTCTTTGATGCTTGCAACATATCATTTGCATATTTTATTCTTTTATATAAGTTACAATTATACATTTCATTTAATTGCGACTAGACCGATTTTCCCCTATTTTCTGCTTTTCTTTAAGAGAACTGAAAATAATCAACCTGATTTTCACATAAGTAGAGACTATATTTAAGGACAATTACATTTTTCTCTACAAATATGAGACCAAGTGGTGGTCCGAAAAACCAAATTTAAGAAAAATCCGTCAGGATTCAGTCATGTATACGGACAAGCATAATCTGCTCATCTCGTTTCAATTTGCGTGATTTGTTCAATTGACGCGTAGAAAGAATTTAGTAATTCACGTATTTACTATAGGCACATTTGATACGAAAAGGCAATAGCGCGTGTCACGCGATTACATATTTCATGTACTATCGTGTAAATGCAAGCAACACTACAGCCGATCCGTCCTGAACTACCTTCTGTGAATCGAAGTCACAGAGCTGTCACCGTGAAATTTGTGATGGATTCTTGGAAATTTATTGAGACTCTGTTGGACAAAATGAGAATCTCTCTCTATACCTTACTTTGCACATACTAAGTTCTGTCATTTATACTACAATTTTAAAATAAATTTAGTGGTTTGAAGAAGATTAAAGCAAGCCATCTTAGAAATCGGAGATGCTTAACAACTAATTTATCTGAATTACTAAAGTACGAGTATTTCTAATGCAATAAAGTGTATGTACGTTTTTAAACTCACTGTATATTTATTCCACTATTCATCTACCACTGGATCCACTCCAGATTCTGAATAATTCATTGCTGTGATGTTCAAGAATTTGACTTTTCTCTTAAATGACCTTCTTTCTTCTTCATTCATTAACATTCACGAAACTTACAGAATTTCACAGAGCTGTCGACATTAAAGGCAAACCTTTGTGGTATTAAATGTCCTAAGCCATTTATTGTGCACACAAATTGTCTTCTACGAATAGTTCCAGTTCGTATGTATACCGACATAAAAATTCTTCGTATAATAGTTCCAGTTCCAATCTGAATGTATTGTAATGTATTATTATAGATATAAGACACTGCCCCTGTCTGGTATTTCCAGCTTATGTTGCTACGAAAAGTGTCGTTGAAAAACAAATACGTAACCTTACAGAGATATTCACTACGTCTAGTTCAAGCAGTCAAAATCCATCATTAATAGTTATGCTTCCGCCGATAATCTTATATAAAAATGCGGTTTTATTAAAACATGGCGTTTTTTCTTATTTTTTTTTACTATTACAGCATCTGATTCTCATTTACACTTTGTTACAATGCAGATTATCCAACATAAACCCATGTGACAATACGTCATTCATTCACATTTAATCGCATTTCATTTTCTGTTGAACTGTGCCAAAAGTTTTTGATTACACTGTATCATCCTGTTATTCCCTCTCATTTAGCTATTCATTTGGATTCTATTTCCATAACTTTCATTCTGCTATTCATTTTGTGTCGATTACTCACCATGATTTGAGCAAGTATTTTCATCAGCTGTTCAATTGTCCACTCTGATTGCACAATATCCTATTTACTTTCAATCAACTGCTGATACCTGAGTACCTAATGAACCAACTCCATGCCTCACCGAATAACTAAATAAATTGTCAGCTAACTCGCAATCTGAAAGAAGCGCTGAATTGAAACGCCAACCTTTGTAACACGGGCCTCTATCATTCGGTATCTGAACGCATTCAATACAAAAACATAAAATTTCACAAAAGTAATTTTATTATTGTGTTACAATCTTGATCTTCAGAGTTTTCTCTGACCAACAAACACGGTCCTTTGGGTTATGTAGGATTAGTCTGAAGATGACTGTCCCCTGGGTTGTTGCACCGTGTAGTCTGTTAGATGTTTACCGACGTTTCAGAGGTCCTTGCTGCCTCTGAAACGTCGGTAAACCTCTACCAGACTACACGGCGCAACAACCCAGAAGACAGCCATCTTCGTCCTCTGGGTTGTTCTGCTACATAGCACCGTGGCTGTCGGTCTGTATCATTTCCCATGGGAGACCATGGCTCTTATTGGCCAGCTTCTCTTAGGAACGTATATCCACCATCTTCATGGTGAAAACAGGACATAGAACACAAAAAGGAGAAAGTGAACCAACATAACATCAAAATATATTATAACTTACAGTACTAGAAGAAAGAGTAATTTAAGAAAATGTGTAAGAAATGGAACTGCAAAATGATGAGCTTAAAAATCTGTACTCCTCCCCCAATATTGTCAGGGTGATTACGTCGAGAAGAATGAGATGGGCTGGGCATGTAGCGCGCATTGATGGGACAAGAGGTGTGCACCGGGTACTGGTTGGGAAACCTGAAGGGAAGAGATCGCTGGGGAGACCTAGACGGAGATGGGAGAATATTCTCAGGCGGGATCTATGGGAGATAGGAGTTGAAGGAAACTGGATTTTGTTGGCCCAGGACAGGGTCCGGTGGAGGGCTTTGGTTAATTCGATGAAGAACCTTCGGGTTCGGTAAGCCATCTAGTTAGTTAGTTTAAGAAATGACATAAAACCGTAGCAGGTGACATGAATCAATACATGACAGGATTAATAATAATTATTAAATCTATAGTTTATCAGTTAGGTTACGTTAGGTTAGGTTAGGTTAGTCTGACGCATCTTGTAACAGAAGCACATGGCAGCGCGCATTGCCTTCATGAAACACGTTTTCTAGAAAGCATTCGTGTTACAGAACTGGTATTCATTCTCGCTTTACTTTAATTTCTAGTTCGGATCGACATTTGCATGTGTCCTTTTGCGTTATTTGGAGCCATATTGCTTGTCTATCTGGCCACGAAGGAACACAAACCTCACCCTCCGATTGGCGTGTGTGCCGGATGGCCTGACACCATGTACAAGTAACAACTCTACACGGTACCATGCAACAGCTGTTCCTGTCGTCATCTCCATGCCCGACCCTAAAATATCCTTCCCCTCCTAGGCTACCCGATTAACATATAAATCAAATTGACGTTGCACCATTTTCTCCAAATATCTTTTTTGTTATTTCAGGAATTGTTAAAAATGTCTGTTCCTTTAACTGCTACCGTTAAGTTTCAACAGGCGTATGCATTATGTATTTCTCTAATATCGGGTGTCCCACTTGTTCTGTCAAAATTTGTGTTGTTAAAGTACGCTACATTGCAGAGACGTTCTTATCGATGCTTATACCTCCGAAATATCGGTCTCCGTGTGAATAGTCATACACCTTAACGCCAGTACAAAAATGTTTAATTAAAACTACATCATTGTATTTATTTTATTTATTTAGTGTTCTGTCTGACGACAGGTCCATATGAACAAGATCCTTCCATCCTTTTCTCGGACTGGGACCTGTTCATATACGTTCTTGGCAGATGATCCAGAAGTGGTTTGCCATTGCCTTCTTCTGTGTGTAGGATGCCACGGAGAAACCGGGGAAGCCCCCGGAGGAAAACTCCGTGTTGCCTAGACCACGGCCTTGCCCAACATAAGTTATAAATTCGGGCACCGCTGGGAATCGAACCCGAGACCCCAGGATTACAAGGTCAGCGTTCTAACCGCTAGACCACCTCATCTTATTATTTATTTTGTGTTCTGTCTGACGACAGGTCCATATGAACAGGATCCTTCCATCCTTTTCTCGGACTGGGACCTGTTCATATACGTTCTTGGCAGATGATCCAGAAGTGGTTTGCCATTGCCTTCTTCTGTGTGTGTGAATGGAGTAATTGTTGGGATGCCACGGAGAAACCGGGGAATCCCCCGGAGGAAAACTCCGTGTTGCCTAGACCACGGCCTTGCCCAACACAAGTTATAAATCCGGGCACCGCCGGGAATCGAACCCGAGACCCCAGGATTACAAGGCCAGCGTTCTAACCGCTAGACCACCCTGGCTACAAATCATTGTATTCGAAAACATAAATCATCAAAAGCGTATAGTGACAACAAATTCCTCAAGCGTTGTTAATGTTATTTTGGGGCACTTCTTTGAACATTTAACCGAGGAGGAAATAATTGTATATCTAGTTACCGAATCTAAAAGTAAGTTGATCGATCAACCAGACAGTAAAGAAATACCTTATATATGATTAAACATGAGACAGAAACTAACAGGAAATAGTTATCCAGATACTCGTTAAGCAGAATATTTATATTAATCGGCCAGACACCTCCTTCACCCCACTTTAACATCCATAAAGACAGCTTAATTTACTCTCATCGGTGTCACGCTCAGAATATTTTTTTTAAATCGGCCAGGAACCGCTAGACCTTCCGGAGTGGAGATTTGAGTGTGACCAGCAATTACTCTAAAAGCACTGGAGTGCTGATGGATAACGGCGGGTCCGTCACCACGCAGTCTGCAGCAAACTGATTAACCCGGCGGAAGCAGTTTGGCTATGTCAGACGTGTAATTCTGTCAACAAGATACTAAGCTACAACATTTTCACTGGTAGCTTTTATTGACGTGAGCTTGCGTTACAAATTGCTCTTGTGTTCTTCAGCAGTACCGGATGTGTATAAATGAAAAAAACACGCGTCAACTAGATTCATCATGAAGATTGCTGTCTTCTGGGCTACTGCGCCGTGTAGTCTGGTAGATTTCCAACATTTCAGAGGTCGTACTGCCTCCGCCATCAGGGCGATGAAACACTGTATGCCTAAGGTAATTTCCATTTGAAGCAGAAAATGTTTTTTTGTGTGTTTATGCTCGGTACAATAGAAACAAGTTGTTGCATGGTAAGTTCCGGATGTTGTATGACGTCACGCTTTTACTGTGCTGGTTGTTTGTTCTGAGGGATGGGCGTCACGTGTCATCAGAGGAAATTAGAAAAGTCAGAAGCAAAAGACTTGCTTGCTCTAAGGCTACTGCACACTAAAAACTGTACTGCAGCAGATAAAGGCGTGCGTGTGTTTGTCGGTGGAAGAAGGCGTGGTTTCATATTGCATATCAGCTGTTGAAAACAGTTAATCTAAGTGCTGGAATTACTGAGACCTACATTCTTGCGATAATTTTGCAGGCGTCTCACATTAATGTACAACTTACGCTTTCAATGAAAAGCGGCTTCAACGATTCAGCATATACTAAAGTTTCCATCTTCAGGGTGAATTTGGAAAAGGTCATGGGTCTTGGTACGTTGAGAGTGGACGAACAAGTGAGCGGGGTTCTGCACAAAAGAAAGCGACCGCGTGACTGAGTATAATAGATGATGAATAAACTGTATTTACTTTTTATAAAACCGGCTTCAGTATTTTAGTACTTATAACCGTCAACCTGAAAACAATATTTAAATGCGTCTTGTCGTATTGTGGTGTTCTGTGTTAAGAGATTTTTTGCAATGGTTCGACCCCCCCCCCCCCCCTCCAAAGAGTACTATCATATCCCTATAAAAGAATAGTTAATTTTAAAACACAATAGGCCAGAAGACCTAAATCATAAAAGCCAAAGAATAAGTTTCATACAGGGCCAATGAGACTGGTCGGTAGCTTCCATATTGTAGAATTATTTCTTCCTGGAAAGTTCGAATATCACCCTGGCATTAGGGATTATAAACAATGAATAATAGTCATAATTACGATAATGGAAATGCACGGATGTTTGTGACGGTGATCAGATTAAAATATGTAACCTAAGTAGCAGAAATCAAATGCAACTTTTTGTAACAGCCGGTCAGTTTATTGCTGTTTAAGCCTACAATATTCAAAGTATTTTAAAATATAAAATTAATATTATCCAAACACATTCTTATTTTATAGGCTTATTTCTTTAGTCTCAATTAAATTTAATGTAGATAAAGATTGTTATTGCAAAGGTAATTTAAATGAAGGTACAACAGATCAAGCAGGCATGAAATGTTTCCTTATTTTCTTATGTTACACATTCACCGTAGCAAAATATGTTTGAATCATATTTTACATCATGTATTAACACTTGGTACGATAAGACGCCACTGAATATATCGTCAATTCCTATTTGTGTGAAACTGGTGCTACATTGAGCTGATACAAAATGCAATAAAACTTATCTAACTTTCAGTGTAGGCCACAAAATTACAAAATTTCATCAAAATTCTTCCCATAGTTTCGGACATCGTGTTCCTTGCATACGCTTACTTCGCGTACTCATACAATGACAGCATAATAAGTGAACGACAGGCCTATACTATACATTTACCCAAGAAAACATTAGATTTCACCCGACAAGGAAAAACGTGATTTGCTGTAACAGTGAGCTCACTCTGCACCCAGAGAACCATTCCTCCACTATAACATCTGAGGCCTTATTTCTCCGACATTTCTTAAGAAGGATGATAGGAGAGTCACGTGACGAGCACAATTATTGGATCAGGGTACAAAAAGCTCCGTGACCGACTCTGATATCACGTGTAACTGAGACACGCCCCCTCTGACAACTTTTTCAAACAAATTACAGCTGAGTGTAAGGGGTACGACGGATATTTGGCGCAAGTAAAGCATTTATTTTATTAGATGCCCAGTTAATAAAAGGAAGACTCAGAAAATAGAGATTTGCATTTGAGATCCAAATATCTTATACCTAGATTTCACAATCGGTGTAACAAAACATTTTGAATCCAAGTGTGTACAACATTGGGAAGCAAAGCTGTCCGTGAGAGGCTAACAGTCGCTTAGCCAGATAAGGAATTCCCATCCTTCTATGGGATCCAAATGCTTATTACCGTGTTCGAAAGAACCAGCCACTTGTCTCTGTTCTGAGCCAGATCAATTCAGTCATCACCCACTCGATTTCTTATAATCGAAGTTAGTTTTCTCTTCCCACCGACACTTACGCCGTCAAAAAGTCTCTTCCTTTGCGTTTTCCAGCCAAGCCTTTCGATGATTCATTCAGTTGTCTCTCTCGTGTGTGAATAATGTTGATAACAGCAAGATACTTTACAACCAACACTTTTACGTCTATTTTGTCTGCGCTGTTATTTCTTTGTTAACTTTGCAGCGTAAATTTCTATATTATTTTTTAACATTTTAGTAACTATTGTGTGTATAATAGCCACTTACAATCTCAATATTTTTGCCTGTGATTACACACATTGATTGTTCGTTCCTAAAACTTTGTTAACCTGTGAATATATTACGAAAAGTTGCTCATACTAAACAAAACGAATTAAACGAAAAGTTCTTGTAGATTGTGACACTACGCAGACTCGTAGGTAGATATCAATGTTTTGAAGTAACATTTCTCCATCTTTTTTGGCTAAAGATGAACAGCCCTGAAGATGGAGACAATTTCGTCATGTTTACCGCACTGAGACACTCAAACATAGCTTATGGAGAACATCGTTTTTGCACAGAAACGCGATGATTGAAAATATACTTCAAAAGCCGAGGTTTAAAAATTGAAGAAGTATGTTATAAATATGTTTGGTTAAATTCGACCGGAAATATGGAAATTTTTGATACGGCAACTAAATTTGTGCCCCATGAAATAAAGGGCAGATATTATGTACTCTTAGCCAGTCCACAATGCGAACACCTGAAAATGTAATTCTACAGACTGTACAATCTCAGAGTTATCTATAATTTAAATTGCACGTACTTTTGTATGCTTCATTATGAAAAGCCCCGCTGTGTTAAAACGCAATAAATCCACGTCTTTTGCCAATCAAAAAGGGGATACCGAATTCCACTCAGTGTCAATTCCTGAAAAGGGCTCGGCACATTTAATTTACATTGCAGCTATCTGAACCATGGAACGCAAAATTTTCAAACGACGTCTCTGCGCTTTTAGTCGTTATATGATCGATTAAAATGGAGACACGTGACACATCGACAGCATACGCATCAACTTCCTAGTGACGTAACTGTCATGTCAGTCGCTATTCATTTGTTCGAAGACTACTTCTGGCGTCAGTTCGGCGAGCCACTCATTATCAGATATTTAAAACCGCTGAAGCAGTTCATTTTAGGGCTTCGATGAATCATAATTTATAATAAAATTCTTATTCTATGTTACAGAATTTACGCAGAAAAATTTGTTGTTACATAAATAAGTAACCAAACTGTATACATTAAATTATTAGTTGCCATCATTAAATAAACAAATGCTACTTGTACAACACAGATTATTATTCAACATAAGACTTACTAACTTAACTGCCTGTCTTCTTGTTAAGAAAGCAGGAGAACAAATTAAAATCTAATGTACGACGTACTTTCCATAATTCTCACTGAAATACATGAACATGTTTCAAGCGTTCTTTTCTCTCTTTTCTACCGACTGAATTGTTTACCGGGAACTAACCGTTGAGATGAAAACATGGACTCAGAGGACAAACAGTTCGTACTCTGAGGAAATGTGGATCTTCTCAAGACAGAAAGGGGTCCATTCATAATCCTCTTTAACTACTAATAAAAATTTTAAATTTTATGCTACTTTTATATCTGAATATTGATATCGTATTAATAGAATATTTTTACTGCTAACTTTATCCATGACTGTTTAAATATAACTTAAACCTTACAGCGTGGAATATAGGTCTAGTGGAAAATTAGATTTTAAGACTTAAATCTGTCTGCGAGAGTTTATACGGTAGTACTCATAATTAATTCGAGAACACGTCTCGGGCCTGTATTAAATTGAATTTCATAGAACTAAATTTTGTTTGTTTAGAGATTTCTATGCACTGGAGAGGGATTCTGCATGGATTTAGATGGAAAATGAGCTTCCAAACCAAACAAAAGCTGGCGCCATGACTGCTGGCTTGTTGCGATTTTTTCCCATAGAAAAAAGGGACATTTTAAATTATTTTTAAAATTGGAAACAGGATAAAAGAACAAATACCAAACACCGTGTTAAAATAAATGATTTAATACTATTCGCTGCCCGTTGTTTTTCTGATTATATACACAAAGCAAAAGCTATTTTTAAACCCTGAAATAAATAATATGAGGACATGCATTTTACGTTTTATTATTTTTATATTTCAATTTGTAAAACAGAACGGGAATAAAAATGAATTAAAATTAATTCCCTAAATACAAAAAGAATAGAAAGTATACATTTCAAAACAAATAATGTGCAATCCTTTGTAAAAAGCAAGAAAAATTCAGATTGGCTGGAAATAATTTTTAGGTGGAAAACCTGAAGACACTACATGTTAAACCTATAGATGGGAGAGCAATTTTGAAATGAGTCATAGAGAAATACTATGACAGAATTTGGGCTGGATTTATTTGACTCAGAATATGTTTCAGTGCCGGGAACTAGTCAACACGAAAGTTAATGTCGGTGGTTCAACATAAGGCAGGTAAATTCCTGACCTAGTCGGCGACTACCAGCTTCTCAACAAGGAATTATTGTGCTCCATTGAGTTAGCTATTTCCTACAGAAACTAGATTGTACTCATTCACAGACTCATTTCATCACAGTCATTATCTATTCTAGCTGCCCTGCACAGTGGCAGTACACTAGTTATTAATATCTGATTAATCTGAAATGGCATGTACGCGCGTATTTCGTGTATGAAATAGGTTCATACTAAGCCATTAGATTAAACAGTGTGCACATAATCACTGTCACACAAAAGTAATCATTCGAATTAACATTGTAAATTGCTCTCGGATGAAAACACTGTCTGATATTCAACAGCAGCTAATATACTTACAACTTGGAATTTTTACTACACAAATCACAAATGCTCAAATATTTTTTCGGACAACTATTTACAGTTTTAACGACAGTTCTCGGTTACAATTCAATGCCAAATTCTCATAGACTCCCTGAGGAATTATAAGGCAATATTTCGAAAGGTAAATATTTATCATTCGCTGGGCAGGTCGTTGTAGTAGCAGCACTCTCATATTGTATTCGAAAGGCAACCGATTGAATCCCTGCGAGGTTGTCGGCTATAGTGACTGAGAATTTTCGTATTTTCCTATGTCTCCCTAGTAGATTGCACGAAAGTTATTCCATCACAAAACTTATCATTCAAAATCCTTAAATAATTTTCATTCAAGATTTCATCTCATTCGACTGTAACTTCCTATGTTAAAAAGTTGTAAAACATTTAAGCACCAAATAAGAATTATTTACTAACTTCACAGGTGCTTATATTAAATTATACTCAAGTATCTTTGCTGGATCGTAGTTAAAGCCCACACTAGTTTATTTATGTACTTTTAATTCTACATTTACTAATTCCATGCAGCAGGGTCCTTTCTTGGGAACTATTAGTCGCTTAGCTAGTCAAATTCCACATTTTATATAACCCTGACAATTTTTTATCTCTTTAACAAGAAGCCGCCACAAGTCCATATTGTAATTAAGAATAATGCAGTCCACATCCTAAAATCCTTTTTTCATTTAAAATACATTTTAATATCTTGCTACCATCAACGCTTAGGTCTAGAAAGTAGATTATTTGTTTCATGATTCTTAACCGCAGTTTTGTTGAATATCAACTTCCTCCCCATGCCTTCTATAAGTCGCGCCAATCAAATGTTCCTTCATTTCATTACTCTAAGAGGGATTGACCTCACTTATACTGTGATTTAATTAGTGACGTTATCGGAATTAGTGTTATCTTGGCACCAACATCTCACGATGATAAGATTTAACGAGCCAGTCAAAGGATTATATTATCCAAAAGCAGCCATCGAATTATACACGTTAGGACGTCTAAAGTAATTACTGATCGACTTTCACTTAAAGGCATTTTGAATGCAATTAAACTTCTTGGTAATAGTATAATAAACTAACTTGCCACCTGGAAACAATACAATTATGTAATGCGCTGAGTTAAATTACGCAAGAAAGCATTCTCTTTGGGGTTTCTATGATAATTGTCATTCATAGGTGTAATGTAACCTCTAAAGTGCTTAAAGTGTTTGTAATAAGATATAAAATTAAACCAGTGCTTGCTACACAAACTTGCACTTTGGGAATTGTTAGAAGCGCTGTGAGTGAACTTCCTAACTTGTAACAGAGGGTCTAGGAGAAGGGACATACAGAGTGTACGTAGGGGTCTAAATTGTAGACGCATGAAACTTTAAAACAACAAAGTATAATTTACTTCTCCATGCGGAATCACAAAGGCCATGACACACACACAACTTTTTCTACTTTTCTTGGTCTGAGAGACACATCTCACTTTAGATTCACGTGAAAAAAATTAATCTGATAAAATCATTTCATAACTATGACGCTTATTTTGAATAGATGCAAATTCATCTTTAAAGACCTAAAAAATTAAAAACAGTCAATAAACTAAAAGAAATCACACTTAGACGTAATTCATGATAAAAAAAGAGATAAAGCTGTCCCTGGCGCTTACCCAAGCTCTAAATGTCGTCGTCTCAGTTCCTATGTCGTTAAAGCCTTTGGTGTTCGTGGTATATGCATTTGTATTCATTCATATCAGACGTTAGTGACGTAGGCAAAGATTACGTTTTGTCCTAGCCAGCATAACTTGATAACGGTTCACTTGCCTTATAGTGTCTTCATGCGAATTAATTTTGCGAGGATTTTTATTATGCAAGATCACTTTATAAATTTTTTGAGTCCTGTTTCCCTATATATTTAAAATGGGAAGATTTCTTTCTTTCTGCGTATATATTCTTATTTGTACGAAGTATGATATTTTTAAACTATTTCATTCTTTTAATTGTATTACAGGCACATCAACATTAATAAGATTTTTACAATAACGTTAAATTACAAATTTGGCGGAGTTTTGTACTCTACTCCCCAGTAATTACCATCAAAGGAGAGTCTGGCTAGATTTAAACCAGTGTTCACAAAGGACTAACAGTGAGATTAATATCTTCTTCACTTTTCTAGTGGGTCCACTGCTACCACTACAAGTCGATGCAGGTCATTTCCTGAACATTTGTAATCCTCTCAGTATGAAGAGGGGAAAAATGTAAGAGATGGAAAAATGTATATAAAAGATATCGACCATACAATCCGGATAAGCCAGCCTTGTCACATCAAAATGAATTCTCAAGTAGAGCTGGGCATAGAAGCACAGGGAATTTCATACGTCAATTTTGTAAGCACTGTAAGTTGAACTTAGGAAATTAGGATTTAGAATAAGAACTGGATTCAGGGGACTCGTGTCCAATGACTGGCGCTTATGAGTACAGAAAATGAAGTGTGGCTTCCAAAGGCAGATTATTGGTAGAGTTATTTAGGAACTGCGTGGATAACAACTCTTCTTCGAAATCGCCTTTCTTCGCCGTCTACTGTGGAATTAGCTTCTCTGCCGTTTTGACAAGTATGTCACCTCCCTATTTTAAAATAGATAAACGCAGTCACATCTACACCCATTATTTCTTTAAAATCTATTTCAGTTATCTTCCCATCAAAGCTGAGATAACCCAAGAGGCCTTCTCAAATTTTCAAATTAAAATTTTGTGCACAATTTCAATTTTACATATACGATGTGTAATATCACATACTTCTGTGTAGTACCAATTATACAGGCGCGGATACTTTTCTATAATAATAGCTTTGACTTTTTACTTAGAAATTAAATACTGATAAACAGTATGAACGCATGAAACAATTTCAGTATGTTATTAAATTGTGTAATTCACAGTGTGGTATAAATTATGACGACATGAGCTGTAGTGGGGTTTATGTTTAAAATTATTAAATTGCAGAATAACAGTTAAATATAACCTACAAGATATATGTCAGTTAAGTAATTGAAGTACTTTATTATTTTAACAATGTTTGTGAAGCTTATGTAAAATTTGTATTAATATTTTTGATAAATATTCCCCGTTCCTCTAAATTCTTACATTTAGCACTAAACTTCTGTGGAAATCGTTTAATCTGTTACAGACTAAAACGTATGATTGATGCCAATAAAGGTAATTAGAAGAATAGAATGTAAGCACATTTCCCGAAATACGCCTAAAAACAAAAATATGTTTCAAATAAATTATGTAAATATTAATGAGACTTATGTTATAATGGTACCTCTTTTTTCGCTCAATCTGTTTTCCATCATACAGCGCGATGATACAAGAAATAATTACAACTCACGTGATAATTTCAGAAATGAAAATGTATATTTACTGTTTGCCGTAAATAGAAAACAACAATTTCTGGCTTGTTTTCTGCGTACTAATCTCAGAGTTCACTTCAGTGTTAATTGCAATGGCTTTGTGTTCTACTCCAATACGCTACAAATGAAAATGGGCAACAATTAAATGGATTGTAGTAATTATAAATCTCTCATGTTTTGGAAATTCAGTCAATTAGTAACAACAGTTTATTACTTGGAAACAAAATATCATTTTTGTTATGTACGCTTGAGTGTTACCACACAATGTATCCACAATTCACCACCGCCCCCTCTCTTAACCACTGCATGCTTTGTGTGGTAAATTACCATTTTAATAAATAGTAGTAAAAGATTTAAAAGTGATCCACACTAGAAAATCAGGTACATATTTGTTTTGATTACATACGCATTCAATTTGTATGAACATACATTTTCACTGATTACAAGTGGCATCATTGGTTTTGTACCGACCCACGAGGGGAGAAAACACTGCTTTGAGTGATCAGTTTTTGATCGCGGGTAATGAAATACTGAAGCAATGAGTGTTATCTGAAAAAAATTGCCAACAATTTTAAAAACTGTCAACATAAGAGCTATAACTCGCTCTTTACGTGAACATTTAAAATGTGTTGAGATATGTATAATCTAGCGTGATTCGATTACATACAGGTCAAATTATCTCATAGATCTAATGTGAAGCTACAAAGTAAAAGTTTGAGTGCATCCTGAAGATGAATATGTATGGTATAAACATGTTGCTATATTGCTTATATTAACTATAATATAAATGCATCGTTATTCATTTGCTTCAATTTGTTGCGGTTGACGGAAAAATTGTCCTGGAAAAGTAAATAGTTTTTTAATAATATACTCTATCAAAATGTTGATACTGATGTTCATCTATGAACAACACGCTCGGAAAGTATATTACCATACCGGAATATACGTAGTTTCTTTATACGTTCTTTGCAACGTGCAGTTAGAGATATAATTTCGCATCGTTCGATAGTTCCCACATTGACCACCAGATCATAACACCTCAATGACTACCTTTCGAATTTACTCATCTGTCATTTTGTTATCACCGCTCGTAGGATATTTAAAGTATGATTTTTAGGTCGTGCAGAATAACACAACCTCCACATCAAATTTCATTCAAATCCGTTCAGTGATTCTCTAGTTGAATCCACTAGACAAACGGTGGGACGGACAGATACGGTTAGCCCATAATGCGTTCTCGCTATGCACTTCATGCAAAGAACGCATAATAATTCAGTCCGTTCTTCAAATAAAGTCCGTCACAATGTAGAAGCGATTAACGCCGTTTAAGGATAAAGTCTCTGTTTACAGCGAGAATCATATGAATCCGATAAATACAAAATACAGTTGGTAATTATATGTATCACTGAGTTATAAAGAATTAAAAGTATAATTAAACTGACGAAAGCCACGGAATCAGAAAATACATTTCAAAATAATTTTTTTCATAACATAATTTTATTCTTCGGCGTATCTCACCATTAAATTATATTTACATTACAAAACTAATTTTAAGTACTAGGGACCTGACCGGGACAATTTAAAATTCCATACCGACCCTAGATTTTGAAATCCTTAGATGCACCTCTGAACATGTTATAAAAAATCATGTAAGTGAAAATTAGTAAAAAAAAAAAGAGAGAAAATCGTGATTAATTATAAATTAAATGTCGTATTCTAAGTAAAAAGCAGAATAAAACTATTGCATTGACCCAAGAGACGAAGGAACAAATGTGGCACCTTACGCACATAAAATCAGCCCAAAACCGAATAAGGATAATATTTTGGAAAGGCAGATTTTATACCAGCAACGAAAAGTTGATCAGTTCTACCAGACCCACTCGAATTTAACGGGAAAAAAAAGTGTACATTAACTCGGTGTAAGCTTGCTACTGTTTCGCCGTAACCATTGGAAAAATCCGGTGTTTATATACTCTACTCACTGCCCATAAAGTGTCGTTTATGGACTCTGAAAACAATTACATCAGCCCTTTGGAATATTCAACAACTCATTCGAAGTCCGGCTTTCGTGATAATGTTTGGAGTTGAATCCTACAGATTATTGATTACTCTAGCATTTACAGTTTCCGGTAAGCCGTTTCCTGAATAATGAGGATGTTTACTTATTAGGTTTAGTTCCACTACATATTCTGTCAATTCCTTGTTCTCTTAAAGCTGCAATTACACAGCTGTGTCCTCTTATAACTTCCGGCTCATTGAGTCTACAGGATAACAAATACATTCCAAAACTCACACAGAAACTATGAATGATTTATAAGGGTACATTATGCGAGATCCCAAGATCGGGAAGACCATTAGTAGGGAAGGCCATTAGATACTTTCTTAAGATATTTAAACACAAACGCAGACAAGAACAAAATACTAATTCTGTGTAAACTTTGAACAAATTAAAGAGAGATTCAAATGTGATGATTAATATGGCACACGGAACAATAAAACAGAACCACGGTAAGAACAGAGAGAAGATAAAACATTATGACGACGGCTAAAATGCAAGATCGTGATAGGTTTAGACATTTTAGAGGTTTAAACCTTCACACTGCATACTCCGTCATCTTTAATACAGGTATTATTTTCTTCAAGCAGTGACATTTTCTCATCCGTAATGTTTTAGGCAACTGAAATTCGATTCCACGCAGGAGCGAAGGATATTTCTCTCACCTTCCGCTCCCAGACTTGGTCTGTGGCCCTCTCTGCCTCCTGTCCAAAGGGTACCGGGGGGACTTTTCCCTGGGAGTAAAGCGGCCGGACCGCAAAGCTGACAATTCACTTTTATCTAATACCAAGCTCAAGAAAGACAGACTTTACATCTCCAGTACCACATGCTTCATAGCGCGCTGCTTAAGGAGTAGGAGACGTGTCTTCCCTTCAGATTCTCTGATAGATATTTTGTATGTATTTCTAACCTCTCCCATTCATAAGGTATTGTAGATGCGTCATATTGTGAATTAATAGTATTAAAATATTTAAAATAACCGTCAATCACAATAAAATTAAAAGATTAATTCAGTGAAAAGTTTATATATAAAACACCAGATGATGGCTATATATAGCCGAAACATGTTGTGTAAGTTCCATATGTAAATCGAGTACTCGATAGGGAACATAATATGATATTTTAATCTTTTACTCTTTTAATTTTATTGTGATTGACGGTTATTTTAAATATTTTAATAATCTCCCATTCAAGTTATGTATCCCATTCATGTCAGTCTATTTGCTGTGAACATACTAAAAATAGTCTGTTGGGAAGTAAAAACAATCATTCTTCTCATTTAGAAATTTCCTCAAACCTCTTATTATTCCATTCCGCTTAGGACGAAATATTTTCTTTACGTTCTATTTTTCAAAAATCTTTAATCTACGTACTCAAGTGTAAGAGCTGAGGTTTCATACTCGTACAAAACTACAACAAAACTGACAATTTTACAGATTTTAATATTTACGTTCCAATTACCATAAACAATACTATGTTATATATGGATCTTGATATTTAGCCAAATGCACGGTATAAAAATTCACTGTCTTATGGAGATATTTACGTACCATAAATGAAAAGGATAGGAACTCGTGTTGCAAACCTGGCTGTAAATCTCGAAGATGCTCCTGGGAAATTTCGAATGTAGTCATCATAGTTATAGGTCACGTGTCACAGTCCAAAACTAATTAAGTGTACTTTGAATGGGTAATAACTTGGCAGGAATAAGATTTTGATGACCACAGAGACCTTGGTGGGCAAAGACTGATTTATGAAGATGATGAGAGACGAAGTGTGGATGCGTCCGGACCACAAGCAGAAGTAATACGGATGGATCAGAAATCTGTCCTTTTATGTGTTAGAAAATTATGACTTTGATATTAATACGTAGGCTGAAATTAACATGGACAGTACGCTGCTCTTTATGCTGTTTTTCCCGAAATGATAAAATGTATGTATTATATGGAGATTATGGTCCTACCCCTCCATTAACATATTTTATTTTCCAAAACTATCTCCATCGTCAAGAGTGATGAGTCAACAGCCTGATGATGGAGGCAGCAAGGACTTCTGAAAAGTTGGTAAAGTTATATCATAACCTAACCAAACAACGCAATGCAACCTAACCTAACATAACCCTTGATCATGCGAGACTATACGCTCCTCAAGAAGGACTCTGCTTCATGCCGTTAGTTACAATAATATGGTACGCAAACAAAGGCAGGCTTGAGAGTTAAGAATTAGCGATCTTACGGTGCTTAAGTCACGAGTAAGCACAGGTGTGCATCGTGCATAAAGGTGAAACAAAAGATAAATTAAATATTTGTTAATAAACCTCACGAAAACGATTGGAAAAGGAGATATAGCAGAAATACGGTTTGAGAAAACGAATTTTAAAAAAAGTAAATGAATAAATGATATAAAGTTAAAATGTTTGAGAGTATTGTCCAGTTATTATAAAAAATTCAATTTGTTGTCAAAATCAAATGGGGTGGGGAAATTTTTTTATGAGCTGAATAACAGCAGTTAATTACTCCACAAAGAATCTGAACTTGGTGTCAGTCAGTCATTTACTTAAGTAGTACCTACTACATCATCATCTCGCTTTGAATACCAAAACTTGAGAGTGAGTCCTTTAAAAAAAATAGTCCTGAAATCATGTCTTCGTTTCGGGATACATAAAAATGTATTATCATATTTAATACTACTAGTATTTTGTATCGTCTTCCATGAGTTTGGAATAACTTATTATAAAAACAAAATGTTGTGTTAACACTGCTTTATTTTTTTATGTTTTTAAATATTTGAACTCTGTCCTAATGTTGTTTTTCAAAAACGAATTTTCATTACTACGAAAATAAAAATTTATAGCGATACATTAATAAATAAACAAAAAACTATTAACGAGTTTTATCATTAGGAAGACCGTAGTCATTGCAACCCATCCCCCAGTGCTCGTGTAGAAACATGGTTTTATTTTATGACTGAACCACATGGCCATAGAGATAATGGCCAACACTCTCACATTTACCATCATAATACCACGCTGCGTGTTGCTAATCCCTTACTAGAGGTAGCGTGGGTTTTGAAACAAATATGTTACGAATACTGAACCACAGGAACCAATAATAGGCTGAGACCAATGTTTTCTGGATTTTCTCAGGCATAAAACTACATCGTTAAAAGAAACATTAATGCACATGTAGAAGACACATGAGAGCTATTGTAGAGTAATTAACAACTTCGTTCTCCAATATAATTTAATTATAATACAACGCACGCATAATATTGTTCATGCAACCCATAAATAATGTTGTTTCTTTCCGTAGTGATGGTTATTTCTAGTAACTTTCCTTACGTTCAGATAAGATTAAGCAACTTGTATTTTACACAAAGCAAATTCTATATATAAATCTCAATTATGGCCTCTGAAGCAAACGGTGTTCTAACAACATTCAGACTATGTACTTTATGGATTCTGAGAAACCGGATATAAGGTTTAAGAATCATAAATTGTTACAACATTATGAAA
This sequence comes from Zootermopsis nevadensis, assembly GCF_977971745.1. NCBI lineage: Eukaryota > Metazoa > Arthropoda > Insecta > Blattodea > Termopsidae > Zootermopsis > Zootermopsis nevadensis. Next base: position 19,658,751 of record NW_028259154.1, on the reverse strand, counting down.
TACACAACGAACCTGAGAACATGAAAAACATTTTGATGTTCTGTAAAAATGCTTCTCTTTTCCAGTCTTCAAGTTGACCGGTATCACAAAATATGTATGTATTAAACAAGAGGTTGTTTCGTTTTGGTAGTATGGCTTGTCATCAACAATAGACCCATGGCTCACTGCACATGTCGGCTGACGTCATGTCGTACTTCGCCGCACAAAACGAGAAAGCAATGTTGGATTTTGACATTGAGATTTTTCTTTCGAGTCCTATATTTTTTCCTCTCTTTCCATTTATTTATATTGGATTTCTTTTCCTCAACAGTTGTCCACAGTGTAAGGAAATTCAAAACAGAGAAACAGCTGCAAAGTCACCTTTGTTTTCGAAGAATAAAAATGTGTGATAATTTTTAGACCGGTTAAAGGAGGAAAGGAGTTACGTTTAATTTCTAAAAGAGTTTCTCCTATTTATGTCGCCTTTTTTAAACGTCCCATACACAAGTTTTACAATGTAAAAGTTTGCTTTGACTTGTTTGAAATTTATTGGTAAACTAATTTGGTGCATGTCATTAAATACATAAAGGTACAAATATTCAGCAAGAAAATATGAATAAAAGATACCACATGGAGGACCAACTTATGGATGTGTGGACAATATTAAAACAGATGTAAAAATCGGTTTTGATGATGTAAATTTGATTCATGTGGCTCAGGATATTGACCAATGACAAGCTGTTACGACATCAATAGAAGTTGGGCTTCTAAAAAGGAGGGAAAATTCATATGTAGCTGAGCGACCATTATCATTTCAATAAAGAGACTGTTAAATACAGTTGTTTACTTAGTTATATAGATATGTATAAAATTGGGAATAAATAAATACATTACCGACCATAATTCTAGTATAACCAACAAACCTATGAACTAACGTTCACCAAATACTGTGCCCTTTCACATTCGTAATTCATATAATTTTTTTGTCATCTCCCTTCTCTCCGAGCAACGCGTGCGTATTTGTTAAGAGAACAGGACAGACACAGAATTCATGTTTGAGGAAAGCAAAACCCCGTCAACAATTATAAACTGTTAAATGTACAGTGTTACCAGCTCTCGAAAATTGATTCCAATAAATCCATTTCATCACGTACGCATATATCACCTCTTCAGCCCTCTCTTTCCAATTTTATATGCACCCCTCACTCTCATCATAGTGTGTGTGAATCTGGGCACAAAGTATGATCAAACACACACAAAATATTCACATTCATTTTAATATTAATGAAGGTAAACTAATGTCCTAATACAGTTTTTATTTTTGGGTTATTAAATGTAGCCGGCAGCAGCTATTTCAATAAAATGTTGAATGATAATGATGATGATTAATGATTAACAATTGAAAATATGGAAGGTGGGTACCTTAACCTAATAAAAGATAGTACAGAGCATTTTCCTGGAGGGACTGAATAAAATCACTTGAAATCTCTGTCAGAAAAACTGGTTTTTGTACCGAGACTTGAACCCATGGGATCCGGAATATGAAGAACTAAGCTTTCGGTCTAAAAGTTCGGCACTTGTATTTGGGAAACCTGTGTCTTAATCTTCTTGCTGGAGTTACAGTACCAATAATAGATGAAGAAACATTATGAATCTCCTAATTATGCATCTCTTCGTCAGCACTTCTAGGTTCACAAACTTCCTCATAATGTATCCTTCATACAGAAAGCGTTTAAAACTAAAAAATAATAAGTAAAATCATAATTTAAGTGTTTAAGGCACTGGAAGACAAAATATACTGAAATAACTTGCATTCCATGAATTTGACGCAAAAAATGAAAATGTCCTCTAAAGACAGAAAGAGACCCGAGTTCTAGAATAATGCTCAATACATCAATAATAAATTAATTATATTACTTTATTAATTTCAATAACCTTATTAGATAAAATGCGTCGAGCTATTAAGACCTGCGTTCACTCACGCATACGTTTTCATGGCGCAGAGCTTAAAAGCCAGTAAAAAAATGTATTTTTTCCTGTTTGAATTCTTGAAGGATTATGACTAATGTATGTTTATACGAATTATGAGTGTTTTATTTAAAAAGCTTCTTGTCAAATAGACGTAGTTCGTGCTCTACCTCTGTTTATCTCTCTCGGAAGTTCGTGACTTCTCGTACCACAGGACCAATTCCAGGTCTTCTGTAAAAGTTGGCTGCAAGTGCTTTCATTTACATAAGAATAAGCCCAAATCTCATTTTAGAATAATGGAAGAAACATAAATTGAAGTTCCATATACTAGTCGTAAGAGCTGTAATAATATACAGAGTGTTGCAGTTCTTCCCAAAGTAGACATCGCGTGACAATTCTTTGTAATTATAATATTCGACTCTTTCTTGTTGTATTTACTTATTTATTATTAACTGCAAATGGGTTTTTACCCGGTGGCAGTGGTCTTACAATAAGACACAACAAAACCAATAAGACACAACAAAACAATAACACACAACAGAACAATGTGACACAACAAAACAATGGGACAGAACAAAACAATAAGACACAAATAAACATAAGACACAACAAAACAATAACACACAACAGAACAATGTGACACAACAAAACAATGGGACAGAACAAAACAATAAGACAAAGAAACATAAGACACAACAAAAACAATAAGACACAACAAAACAATGGGACAGAACAAAACAATAAGACACAAAGAAACATAAGACACAACAAAACAATAAGACACAACAAAACAATGAGATACACTCATGCAATAAGATATTCTCTCTACAGTTATACAGTTGTTTAGACCACGGAATAATATTGAAACCGAATATGAGTTAATTCATAGGCTGACACATAAATCGTTTTACGAAACTCTGTCTTACTTACTGTGTGTTTCCAACCTTCCTCTGATCCAATCCCATGTCCCTAGAATTCTCATACGTTTAAATGTTGCCGATTTTCTGATTTAGATTTTTAACAACCGCGAGACTTTAATGTCTGACATGTCAGTCAATACAGTAGCTAGGTCACTGACTGGAAGATCAGGGTTTAATTCTCGATAATGATATACGTTCTCCTCTTTGCTACCGAGTCCAGATCGGTTCTGGGGCTCACTCACCTACCCAATGGCTATCGGGTTCGCTTTCCCGGGAGTAAACCGACCGAAACACGAAACTGTCCCATCACATACAGCTAGTGCCAAATTTAAGACCGTGTGGAACTATACCTCCACTGCTATGAACATTTTTATGACATTGTGTCTCATTAAGCACAGGGATTTTACCTATATTTCATTTCGTATAATTGAATTAAGACGATAGTAAATTACTTTATTTAATAAAGTACTTGGCAAGTTACATTTTTCGTGCAATGGTAACATTAAGATCAGATTTTAATTTGACGAGAGTGTGCTAATTCTGTAAGCAAATTCGTATTTTACTGCTCAGGAATAAGGGAGAAAGCTTCTTCTAGGTGTAGAACATTGATCACGTGGGTGGATTATTTATCTGCTGTCGTGTGGTACAACGCTTTATCACTTTCTGAAAGCTTCTGCTACACTGTACGAACACAATTACCTCCTTGATACACAGCGCCTGATATCAAAACGCAGGGAGGAGTAAGTGTTCTGGCAAAGGAAGGAAACTCTTGGTTACGTAATTTTGCTATTCAAATACAGAATGCTCAATAAAAGTCATTTATATAACAATCCCTTAGATATTTCGCATATTTCTAATAATAACTTAAAATCCTCAGAACACAGGAAAAATTATGATATAAAGGTAGGTAACTAAACCTTTAAAATTTTAGTCTTTCGCCCTGATGACGGAGGCAGTATGACCTCCGAAACGTTGGTAAACATCGACCAGACTACACAGCGCAACAACCCAGAAGACAGAAATCTTCATACTCATCGCCCTGATGACGGAGGCAGTATGACCTCTGAAACGTTGGTTAACATCGACCAGACTACACAGCGCAATAACCCAGAAGACAGAAATCTTCATACTCACAGCTGTGAAAACCTTAAATTATATATAATCCTTTAAAATTTTCGACCATTTAATTTATTTGGAAACCAAAATAACAAATGAGAATTTCATTCAAAAATTTATTCACAAATTAAATTCAGAGAATGCATGACGTCATTCAGTTTAGGATCTTCTTGTCTTCCTTACTGTTAGTGAAAACGTAAATATAATAATGATCGTCAACTAAGACATAAAAATCTTACGTGAATTTATTTCAGATATGTATCATAACAGAACCACATCATGAGAATACTCTCCGAACTGAAAATGAACCGAATATTTATTTCAAACGATTCAAAGCCCTCGTTCATTTCTGCATTTACTTCTAGTGAAACGTTCTTACCAGCATCTAACAATCTTCCTTGTTTTTCCTTCATATACGAACCACTAGAAACCTAAACGTAGATAAGTCTGCTTTTGGATAGTGAGCGAGCAGACTGGTGTGGTCTAAGTTGACTTCGCAGTCCGTAGTCGCTGCTAATGCATTTTCGAAGGGGACGTCTGTGCATTGTGGTGCAGTTGTCGAGACCAACCTGTGCCTTCCACGTCTGTTATAAGAAAAAGACGAGTGGATCATAGGATTTGAGAAGGATACCAGACAGGACAGCAAAAACTGTCCATTCTTTAAACTTCACTTCCCAGGGGCAGTACTTTGTTGTACTTTGTCTCAGTTCCTATGTTGGTAATATATTTAGTTTACATAGTACATGCGTTTGTTTTCCTTCTACACACAAGCTAGTGACGTAGGCGAAGTGCATACTTTGGTTCCGGATACTGTAATATAATATTTTTTCCATATATTTCTCTAGAGAGATTAAACGAAAACAATAGAAGTCTTCAATCAAGAGTGATGGAGAAAATAGCGATTCTACGCTTTTATACCATTAACACTGTAGAGAGAATTCCCAATTGAAAATAAAATACACGTGTTAGGAATCCATAAACAACCAGACTACCATTAAATATTGAAGGTTTGCTCTCATCAGTCGACAAATATGGAACTCCTATTTTTATATTAACGCGTATTTCCTTCTCAATGCAGGAGTAATGAAAGCAATAAAATACTGACAATTCTCTATACAATGCAGCGAATAGGATGAAGATTGTCATCTGGGGTTTTGTCTTATAGACGTTTACCGACGTTTCAGTGGTGTGCTTACTCCCTCGCTTTGTTTATGAAGGCAATAAGCACATGTGTCACGTCAGTAAACTTTTTAACCGGACTTCTAGGAACACAATTCCAGAAGACGGTAATCATAAAATATAGTGGCACTGGTAGTACCATTCTTTTGTTTCTTAGTAGCCTATATTTAAAGACGATTTCAGATTATCTTATTTTATATAGCTTCGAAAGTAAACACAATTTTGAATCATGAGTTTAAAAAAACTAAAAAGCAATCATGGTTTATGTTAGGACATTGTTCCAATATTTCTCCAGAGCAGCCTTTCTCCGCCTATGGTAAGCGTACCACTGGTGGTACGAGAGCCAATGTTCAGTAGTACACAAACTAAGTGAGAAAATCAAAATATAATATTAAAATAAATGAGTTTTCACTGAACGCATTTGGTTAGTGGTACATTTAATGTGCTAAATTAGAATTTGTGGTACGCCAACAAAAAATGTCGAGACCCCTGCTCTAGTGAGAACAAAACCAAGACAGCCAGCAATCAAGTCATTAATCGAACTAGTAACCTATCAAATATGAAGCTATACGAAACCTGAAAATATGATTCTAGGGTATTATTCGGTTATCATCCTTGTTACATCTACTATCTTAATTCAAATATTATCCTCAGTAGCCTGTTCTCAGACATAATCAATTCATCTGCTTCCTGTAGAGCCAGAAACCAAATTTCGCACCCTTACAAAACCACTGAAAGCGTTATAATGTTACATATTTTAGACTTCAGACTTCTAGATATCACCCGGTACGATGATAATTTCTGAACAGAGCGCTAATAAGCACGTTTATAAGTAGTAGTCTAACCTTAAATATACACTAACCAAATTACGGTAGAACATTTCCTCTAAACGGCGTGGAATTCCGGTCTCTACAGACGTAACGTCTGCATCGGCACGTCTCGGTAGCTAGAATCACATCTGTAGAAACGGGGTGACCCAAATTGAGGTAAGGAAATCATTGCCGTCACCAGTAATGCGGAAAGAACTTACATATCAGCGACGTTCACAGACTGAGCTATTTTGGGCATTCTGAGGCACATCGTTATCAAAAGCAGATGACACTAAGGAGACCAGAACATGCGAGAGGTTGCTAAACCCAGACTGCCTGAAGATGTGTACGTGATTCAATTACAGATAAGTTTAATGTAAGAGGGCACGTGTGTCAAGACTCGGGATATTTATGGCGTAAAATTATGATAATTCAAGATATGATACGCCAAGACACTGACCAAATCTTTTTCTTTCCTTTGTTAATCTGAGACAATTTACTAAACACATATCGTGTCTCCCAGATATTCAATTCGCCATTCTTTTAACGTGCTTAGCTTCCGAGGTACGGATAACGCCCTCAGCTGGAATCGAAATCAAGACACTTTCTCTGGAGTTCTGACACTCATGTTATCTCTCTCCCTAGTCTCAATACATAAGAATACATTGTTTGGTGCAAATCGGTACATCCGTTCTCGATTTATAAGGGAATAAACACAATTCTGAGTTAATATGTAAGGTTGTATAGGAGAGCTTCGGCTTTAAAACATTGACATAATCGCTGTTCACCCCCAGAATCACATTGAACATAAAAAATTGCATATTTAAGGACTGCCAAGAAGGTGGGACAGATATGCACTACTAGGCTTTGAAGGGTTAATATAAATATAAATAATATGGGCTTGAATATAGGGATCTGTGGCGGACTCTTGTGAACATTTTAATGAACTTTCGGGTTCCATTAAAAGCGGGAAATTTCTTAATTTCTTCTTCCATTTGTAGTCAAAATCGGGCAATATTAACGGAGAAATTGTCGTCAATCATGAGTTTTCTGTCGTAATAAAATATAACATCTTAAAAATATGCCTGTTAAATAAACGTATTTGTTGTTATTATATAATGTTTAAGCTTAATTTAAAAAGAAATCTGCATTAAAATCAAATGGAATTCAGACAATACTTTTTATCAAGTGCTGTTTATCGCAGCTCCCGTAGAATTCAACGGATTGAGGCAGTGATATATTGGCACTTCACTCTGCACAAAAGACGGAAGATATGGAGTTTGATTCTTCTCTGACGCAGACGGGGTCTCATTTTGAAGTTTTCGTGGCTAATATCGGCAAAGGGATGCACTCTGTGGCGAGTGTTAACACTCCAAGGCGGGATTGGAAAGGATGAGGAATGAGAACTGTTTGTAAACCGTTCTTGCTTCTCGCCTGTGTTCACTAGCTGGCATCATTCATAATCGCTACATACCGCACTGCTTTTGCATTTTTCATTCATACTTCTACCTACAACCTCCCCTCTCCCACCCCGACACTCAAGAATACAGAAAAAATAAGGTATCAGATCCAAGGGCGAGAATAAAGAACATGACACTGTAGGGATGTAAGCAGTTGTGGCCAAGCTAATAAACGCGGTTTTTCAATTTTTCGTTGCCAACAAACCAGAAACTGTAGTTTATTTATTTACAGTCTATTTAACGACGTTTTCCAGTAGCTCAGACTATATAGCGTCGAATGATTAGATGACGGTGAATAATGAATTAGAAAGAATATTGAAGGAAGCGGTAGTGGCCTAATTTAAGGCCATTTCTGGCATTTGACTTGAGGGATTGAGAAAATCCACAAAAAATTTACTGATGTCATATGCAGATCTAATAATTTCTGCCACATAAAACGCTATATTCTATCGACTATGACACTAGTAGAATATAAAGTTAAGAGGTTAATATAATAAAATAACATAATGTTTATGCGCTAATTGAAATACAAATATCACATTATATCCAATTAATTTTACTTTTATATTGAGGCTAAAGCTGCTTATTCAACCTCAGTAAGCCTCAAAGAGTTCATTGTAGAAACGTCTGGATTCAAAATCGACAGAATTCATCCCAGTATTATGAGCAATACGGCAGTTAACTTCGAACGCAATGCGCTTTCGAAAGTAATGTCTCCTGCAGGTGACTTCATTGTTATTATTTTTTTTATTATTATTATGTAGGCTCTACTGACAATTTCATTCATTCATCCATTGCTTAAGTCTGAGACTAAGGAAAGGTTTAAAAGACGAATCTACAACTTTGCAGTAGTTAGAAACAGCATGGATTCTAACCGAGCAAGTATATCTATTCTGAAAGGAGTTAAAACTCTTACTTTAAGATGTAAGCGAAAACAGAAGGGGCATCTTCCTTCGAAGTGTAATTGTGACACGTGGTTAAGTGTAATTTAACCCTTTTTGTTATAATTTTTATTCAATAGACTGCTCTCCTTCTGTAAATAGTGTCCGTTCTATGTACTTTATGTACGTCATCCAAGTGTTTAAAACCACGACGTTTTCGAAATTGGTTCTACTTCCATATTCAAGTGGGGAAAATAACTCTACTGTCTTCTCCCTGGGCGAAATGGTCTCAACCTTGGACAATGACAACATTATAAATACTCATTTCCTGGATTGAGACTTGCTAGACAATGGGGCTCAACAGAGACAGCAGGGCCTTGTCCTTCCGCTGATCATCTGAAGACGTCGAAAGCAGAAAAACTTTTGAAACGCTGGAGCCTCAATTACAAACACTTAACTGATAGATAATTATTAGCAGAATAACTCTATATATATATATATATATATATATATATATATATATATATATACAGATTTTGATGTGTCCGTGATTTTTAAATCCGGTGTAAGAAAATGTACCCTCATTTTAACTAGAGTATATGCAACACCTCTCCCAATGCAAGAAACTTTCCTTAAAAGGCTGTTTCAGTACTTATAATTACATCATTTAATATTTATTAAAATATTCTCAGAAGCACGGAGTTATATTTAAAACGTATTCTAGTAGTCTTAAATAATGTCCTCTGAGACTGCATTAATCTAGTCAAAATTATAATTCGATTTATCTTTAAATTACATGCAGATTATTTGTAGCTACTAAGAGAAAAAACTTTATACGAGTTTATGGCAAATGTATTTTAAGAAGTAATGCTCCTTAATCCAAATTTGTAAAGACATTTGACATAATTTCAGGATATTAAATTATTCAAAACATCGGCCAAACGAAACGATATTACAGCATGGTAAACATTATTTTATAAAGTTCAGTGTATACAGAATATATGCAAAATATTTTTATTACTACAAATATTAGATACACGGCTTCCACTGCTCACTGCTGCTTTTCTGAAGTATAGGGCAACTATAGTCCATTTTCTCTTATAAAGCCAGTCCCAAAACAGCGAATTACACGCCAACTTTTATGATACACTGAATGATATGGCGCCTGTAGCCTATTATTTGGGTTCACGCATTCTTGGGTTTATTACCCGGAATTCATTTCTTTCCACCTCCCTCCTTTCTAAATCTTCTAGTAGAACTGGAAGCCTCTCAAGCCATTTCAGATAGAGGCGGATCTCTGAGGCAATTGTGTATTACAGCCCAAACTTAAACCGCAAGTTCCTGTTCTTCCCTCCACCCGAAAAGTGATTTATTGTAATTTCACTATTTTATGCGGTGTACAAACTCGTGTCTATAGAAGAAGAATAAAGACAATGTTAAAATCTTTATTTAAAACGCCATTTCAATAAAACGGCATATAATTTTGGTGAGGTTATTGCTTATTAAAACTTATTTGAATTATTTAAGTCCTATTGCTGTGGTTTATTTTATTATTCTATTGGTTATAAATGTTAGATAGTAAATATTAGTGCAGTGTGAACAAGTGTTTAAACATTCTTTCCACATTAGTAATCAAATTCTGAAGTAAGCTTCTGTTTAAGCAACATTTAAAAATATTTTACCTTTCAATAAGTATTGATTTAACGAGTTCAAAGTCAACATTTGCAAGTATTAAATAATAACCCAAATACGCGATGTATAACACAAATACGTGTCAAAATCCATGAAGATTGCATGGTATAAATCATTGGTATTCAACCTTTCTTGTTCGCGTACCCCCAGATATAATTTCTCTTCAACTTTGTACCCCCAAAGTTGTTGGTGTATAATTCGAGTTATACATAGTATATAATCTACATCTAAAATAAATTAAATAAATTACATTACTGATTATTCAGTGTTTATCATAAAATAATATGTATATATATATATATATATATGTTTTTAAATTTCACGTACCCCCGGGGGTACGCGTACCCCAGGTTGAATACCACTGGTATAAATTATATGTTATGATGTGACCAGACATAATTCCCATACACACAAACATGCTTAGGTTTGTTTTATTGACCTGATAAGGTTAATAACAATATAAATTATTCGCAGAAAAGAATAGAATAGAAAAGAAAGATAAGAAGCAGGATTGCCCCAAATGGTAGTGACGTAGACCCTATCTCCTGTTATTCTACCTCTTAGCATATCACTTTACTGGAACATGAGAATATATTACAATTCTACACTGAACTATTATCATTTTTGCATAGTAAAAAGTAAAGAAAAAACCCTCAGACAACGAAGAGGTGTAAAGTCGAAACAGAGGAACACGATTACATGGAGAACGAGAAACTCTTCGACATCCTTTCATCTGTCTTTCTCTTACTCTCAACTACATTTCTTCCATCTCAAGACGCCACTTGAACACACACCCAGACGTGGGATAATAAAATAAAACTTCTCTTCCCTACTTTCCTTCTAGCTGCAGAAGAGGAGAAACCAAATTTACCGTCTTCCCCTGTTGAGTAAATTTCAATCAAATTTTCTATGGCTGCTGCTACTACAACTTAGGAACGGTGTCGAATACGTTTAAAACTTTACCTTCCTCTTAGTGTTGCCGTTTTCTTGGTGCCTAGGATTGCTTATGGCATCTGTCTCCCTAACATTACCATGGACATTAAACACTTAGTATGTTCTACACACAACAATTGCAAGTTTCCTCTTTCGTATTTACACTCCTATCCTACTAAATTTCATCCACAAACACCAAATATTGCATACTTCGTGAATTTATAATTTAAATAAATTCTAACAGTTATTATTTAATATATCGTAAAATTATACATCCCACGTTGCATATTGTATATTTTATATATATATTTGTCTTCCCCTACATAAATACGTACACTTTTTATATAATATTTAGTGTTAGCTTCAGAAGTACCAAAAAATTTAAACAAAGATTCGATATTTAATGTATTGATAGTCTTGCATGGTAGATGCTTGGATATTACCTCAAACTGGGTCGAGATCTATCCCGTTCATAAGCCTACATTTTCGTGTTCGTTGTCCATTATTTATCCTATCATTCGAGCTGTCAGAAGCTCTGACCATAGTCGTATAAACTAAAAATAAATAAAAAGTCCATAAATTTAAGAACACCTTGAAAATATATGTAGTCTACACTCCACAACGATATTATCAAGTACAGGCATCCATCTTGTTTTCTAAATTAGCATTATTATGATACTTCAGTATGTGATTCTATGTATGAGAGGCTTTTGCACTACGGTCGAACTCGGAAAGTTTCACATTTCGATAGTGGTCTGTTTGCATTGCCATTATAGTTATATTTAATCTCTTTTTAATTACTGTAACTCACCACATTTTGTGTCGAACATAATATTATAAAATTAAAGGAAATGCATTTATGTAAATTCGCAGAATGGATTCTGTTCATATTGAAATCACCACAGATTTTAACTATTTGGAAACCACACGTTGGACAATGCTTTCTGTAAACTGTATTACAAAACATTCGACCATGCATTCAGTCTTTAATAGTTACTTCAGAACGTGAGAGAAGAGATGTACTACAATGGATATTGTCCAAATACATTCATTGCGATTTTGAATTTTACATCTGGCATAGAGTTCATTTAATACAAATATAAACAGGCTATTACTGCATAAATAACAATTCTATTCAACCTATACTGAACAGACTCAAAACATTTGTTTAACTTGAATTCAGTCAAATATTCAATTTTTTTAAATATGAGTTTTATATATTTTACTTCGTAACAATGTTTTATGCAATAAAACCTGTGTACAAAACTGATGAAAAGTCTGATTTGAAGTTCATGTAACTCTGGATTCATAAAGGCTAACTTCAGGGATAAAAGTAGTTCCTGGGAAGACGAAGTTAATTATTACGCAAACATATAAATGTTACGTTTATTTTCATTGAATAAATTATGATAATAAATTAGAAATAATTACAAAATAATATGTTCACGTGAACTACAGCCCTATTCTTCCATTTAAAATCGCACGTTTTGAACAATTGTAAATTTTAAACAGAGTAAATGTTATTCCTGTCCTACGTACTGAGCTTATGTCGATGCAATTCTAGAAAGCTTTCCTACTAAATGCATAGATTAAGAAACATTCCATCTCTTAAATTGATCATGAGAATCCTAATTGAGATCTAAATATAATTTCTCGGTGGAATCTGATAGCCAATTTCCCGTCGCTAACGTAAAACCAAGTTCTGTCCTCGAAACAAACAGCGTCCCGTGTATCGGATCGTACTATTACGCTGGGAAATTACTAAAGAGATGGTTGGCGTGGTGTTGGATTAGAACAGAATTAGACCATTTAAGTTTAAATACCACTTACACCTCCAGTAGTTTTACTCGAGAAATGCAACGTCACAATCTCGTAATGTAACATCCTGTTATGTTAACCATACAACAGTTATTCAAAACCGTCGCTTCTTGCTTGCACAACAACATCAGTGTCTATTTGATCATTACGAACTGTATCACTGCAGTGTGTCAATGATGTCACTTCAAAACGCCAAAGAGGTGCATCACTACTCTACGTACTACAAGACAGAGTATTCATTGTCCATGTAATATCTCATAAAGCCCATCATCACCGTTCCATAACGAATGTTTAGGTGATATTAATATCGAAATATGACGCACAGCAGATGGATGGCTTTAAACGTACAACCAATATCACACTGCATAGTTTCATATCGGATGCACACACAGTCCTTTTCAATGAAGTTGCTTTTGATGAAGTACTGATGAGAAAATGGTATATTTTTCTTTATGGTGTGTGGGTGGAGAGTCTGGATTGGATTATTAACTTCACAAGAATTCTTGTCCGTGATATTAACATAAATGAAGAACTTTACTGGGTTATAATTTTACTTTATTTAATGACTACCTTTATTCTTCATATATTATGCATGGTATTAGTAGAATTGTTGTAAATAATGAACAAGAAAGGATGTTGGGGGAAGCGGTCGTGATGTATTTTTAAAGTGCAGTATTTATTAAGCAGTTTCCTGGAGGGAGTGAGGTTAATCAGTGAAATGTGAATGATCTGTCTCTGACCCGAGCCTGGGACTTGCCAAATACGGAATACAAGTGATATCCGCTGAATATATTGCGACATTTCCTGTGATTTATACTTTAAAAATAGTGGTAGCCATTAGTAACTGTATAACATTGCATCTAAAGAATGACTGTGCAGTGGAATAACATATGAAACTAACCAATAGGTGCGTATTTTCGTATTGTAGCTATTAAGTTGAGTGAAACCTGAAGTGTTCTGCTTATATAGACGTTTCATTGCCCTAAAGTAAATCCTTCATGAACTGTTCACGGTGAAATCGTACTGCATTACAACAAATTAAGTGGAACGTTTGTTTTAATGTGCAATCCAAACGACCGCAAATATACGAGTCGATTATACGTTTCTCTCTCCTATTTGCTACACATTTTGCGATTCTGATAGGTTTAGAGCGTTATAACACCTGGGTTTACGTTACTGATGATCGACATTAATTTATTTGTGTATTATTATTATTATTATTATTATTATTATTATTATTGTTATTATTAAATAAATGAATTGAATTATTTGCTTTCAGAAATTAAGCATCATTTTTGTATGACTGGAAAATATATAAAAGGAAAAATGGATCGTTGTGGTGGTAATATAAATTATATTCATGAGGTTTCCTAAATACTCACTGGGTGATTAATTAAGACGAGATATGGATCATCTTCGCAATAGGGACTCAGCTCCACGGATTTATTCAGTGAAAATAGACAAATAATGGTAACAAATGTAAAGAATATTTCACGTACAAATTGGCGTAATGAGACAGTACGGGTCTATTATGAAGAACGTATTTTGTAGTCAGTGCTTGATATAGCTCAATACACCCACTGAGTCCTGATAACGATTCAGCTAGAAGAGAGGAAAATAAATTTCCCTCCAGCTATTGGACTCACTCTGAGAATACAGAGTAGTGGGTCTTCAAGAATCAGAGCTCGCATCCTACACCGACTTCCCTTTCCTACACCTTTGGAAAATTGCAACAGTTTCTTGAAGGATGAACGGAAAAATGAACGCTTCGTGAAGTGTTCCACCGAGTACATTCAGCTTCCGCCAGAGCCTAAAGGGAGGCCAATCGATCCTTTAGGGACAGAAAGGAAAAGAAAAGCTAATACGGTTGAAAGAATGGCATCTGTTTAGGCTGATTCATCGCTAGGGAAGCATTTTTGGAAGCAGGAGGCTGGGAAAAAAAAGAGAGAGAGAGAAAGAAAGAAGGAAAAGAAATGACAAATAGCACGTTGATTGGAGGACTAGGTCAGAGTCACAGAATGAGGATAATAACGGCTCGGATGGTAATTTCTCCATCACGCAGTCCCTCTGTTAAACGGGGATGCACAAGTTTAAAACTGGGAGAGAATTTGTGCCATCGGCTGGTTTAGAGCGAGCTGACTTAAGAAAGGAGGAGTGGGACACTGACATCTATCTGGTCGCTCTCCACCAGCGAAAGAGGATCTTCATCTGGTATAATTAAAGTAGAACTTCAAGACGTTTGGGAAAGATTCGTGTCAAGTTTCGTTAGTCTGAATAATTGTCTTAAAACGACTAAACAGGTTTTCTAATGACAGTAACTAACCAACTTAGTACCTACGAGTAGTTCTGCGTTGTTGCATGAGGATTTGAAGGTTCGACGCCGCTAATATTACATCTCGTCGATGGACACAATTTTTAGCCACTTTCATCCACACAATCTTAATAATTAGAAGACTTAAATTTGAAATCCTCTTTATGCTAGTTATCCTCGAATCCCTTTCGGGGTTTTGCAACTGGCTATTTTCCAAGTAATTCTATATGCATCGCATGCCGCCTTCATCCTAGCATCCTGGGTGTCCTGCCTGTGTGCCTTATGTAGACTAATGTCCTCCACTGTTCACTTCGTCGACCTTAGGTCAAATAGAGCAACCCATGTTATTTCCGTGGTTAAAATAACATAGCATATTCTTAAACTTTCAAATATATTGAAAACATATAAATAGACCTACCGTAATCTTGAGATTAATAATTATGTCAGTGTATATATAATTACTTATATAAAATGAGATTTCAGCTTCTCTATTCGACGAGTGTGAAACTGGCTGTCGTGTGGTATTTTGCACGCACAGAATGATCATCACCCTTATGACGACAATAGTAAGATCTGCTAGACTACTCGATGCAACACGCTTAAAGACATTCATCGACATACTTATACAAAGCCCAATCATAACAATAAAATACCGTGAAACCACAGTGACAGTGTCAATAATAATGATAAATAACATCTACGAAAGTTCTAAACTAATTCGTGATTACTGACATAGGTACATGCCGGCTGTATTTTCCAGAAGCTATTCACATTCACGCCTTTTATTTATTGACATAACACGTGATGGAGACTACAGGGATATTACAGGACTCCATCACGACGATAAAGCTGTCAGAAACTTCAGCGAATGTGAACAAAGACTAGCTAGTAAATGGCTCTGTGCCGACGAAACGTTAGCCGTTCTGAGAAACACGCAGTAACAGTGTCTTATTTGAGTTTCTGTCATTAATAACTTATTGGTAGTAGAACACAAGTAGCACATATTTTATTTATTAATTATAGTACATTGGGACAAGTGTGTGAATTAAGAACAAATATATGTCTCGTAGGTAGACGATAAGTCCACATTGTATAACGTAGCTTCTATTAAATATGGCGGCATACTCGAAAGCCTACGATTAGTCACCGAAATCCACAAACTTACTTTATTTGACAGAAAGGAAGTCACAAAATGTTTAATCTTTCACTGAGGTTGTCTAAAAAGTAGTTGCTAAAGGCAATAAGACTTTATACTTATATGAAGTTTATTAAATAAGCGTATAAGAATAATATATTATAATGCAGTCGCATTGCTAAAGTGAGATTTTTAAAAATTTAAAATGTAATGTTCACGTTCCGTTTTAGATCTTTCCAAAAAAAAAAGACCGTCAAATTCCGAGGTCCCATGTAACACAGCATGCTGAATTTTATGGGGCAGTGTTCTTATTCCCCCCCCACCCAAAGTCCAAGATGTAGAACGATCCCTTATCGGCTGTCCGCGACTCTTTATTCAGTATTAATGTACGCGATAAAATACTAGCAATTGGAACTTACTGTGTAGAAATAAACTATAGATGCCTGGAATGATTTCAATTCAATCTAAAAATTTACTCGTTTTATATAAATTCACGTGTTTCCACTTTACACTGGACAGAAGCAAGTACAATGTTGCTTCACACCAGCTCTTTGTGAACCAGAGTACGTAGGCAAACCGTGCTCCTAGAAACAACAAAATAAAACTAATTTACGACGTATTTCGCTTTTACAAAGGGCTTGTGTAAACTAAATAGGTGTTCTGACACTGTGTACCTACTTTAATGTTCTTTGTACAACAGTCTGATTAATAAATATCGTTACAAAAATGCTGAAACCGAATGATATTATTTTAATATAAATGTAACAACATTATAGTTACGTGACAGGAATACATTATCAACAGACGGTGCTTTTGTTCACTTTCGCTGTCAGATTAAAGTTGCACAATAGCTTGTATACAGTGCTCAATTATTTATGTTACTAAATTAGCAAATATGAGAAGAAAATTCTGCAACTGTAATGGGTGTCGCAATTAGAACAGCTGTGATTAAATTTTTACGTAATCTCTGTCTGCAATTCAAAGAAATTTGCATCCCTAATGCTACACGCAGACAAAAAATGTAGGCTTGAGTGTTGCCTGTATGCGACTAAACACTTAAAAATTCGTGTATAGCCAAATTTAATTCAGTTTTGTAATTTTTATTGCTTAAATACTGGTCACGGCTATCAGAGAAGCACTATGGAGCGGGCCTGCATTCATGCATAAGAATAATGAGCCAAGAAGGCTGGAGCAGAAGACACACGATGAAAGCGAATAGAATAATGTTCTGTTCATTACGCAAGATGGCCTTTGTTTCCTGCACAAATAAGGCAGTGTGTGTGTGTGAAAGGAAAGTGAATAATTGTGTTCTGTGCCAGTCAGCAAATACGAGCGTTAATTTAAGGCGATGAATAAATCTGATGTAGAACTCAGCCAAAATATATGTACTTATCCTAGTAAGGTTAAGACATTCATCCTAAAACATATACAAAACTACGAGTACATGCAGACTAAAATACTAAATTATATTTTCTATAAGACCAGCCATGTAAAGCCTCTAACTGTGAACCGAGGTGGGTGTGATAATGTGCTGCTTGGACAGAGCTATCGCGCACCTCCTGGGGCCGTGATATATGAGTAAGAGGAAATGGTCATTAACACGGGGAAACCTTGGAACTCAGAGAGAAGCCTGATTCAGTATTACTTTGTCCACCACGCATCTCGCTGGTTTTAAATAGACTAAAAGCCGAACATTTTTAGATGTGCTTTTATAGCCAATGATTCGAACTCCGAGATTATGCAACGCGAAATGAAGAAACAATGATTGTGTGTAACGAATTTTAAACGACACGAAAGGAAGCCGCTGTAAAATTATATTAGTTGTTGTCGGTGTATGAATTGTACATAAATCGTCACATAAAACATAAAGTTTATTATTACATCTTAGTTCGTTTCCGTGTACTTTTATTCTGTTAATTTTAGTAATTTTCTTATCATTCTCCGGACGATTACGTTGGACTACATTCTATAGTTTAAGCGACAGTTTTCTTCCAAATCATTAACTACTCACCATCTATGACCACGTCTCCGTCTTATTCAACGCTCTATAACCGAGGTACGTGGGAGTTCAATATGAAACATCCATCGGTGTTTGTTACAGAAGTATATATTGCAGTATCTATTATGAGGTCTTCAGTTGTTTTACCGCGCATTGTTCTGGCTATATAACGATTCAGAAGAATATACTGCTTCCATCTTCAAAGTAGCCTATCCAAAACACATCACTCAAAACTCACTAGCGACCTGTATCCTGGTATATATAAGGCCTCCTATCCCCCAAATATACATTTACACTGATGATGGCAACTCCAACATTTGCTGAAACGGAGAACATTCAGAATTCTACGTGGTTGATCCCCAAAAGCAAATATTACGCATCTGAAAGAGATGTACAAAAGATGGTTTCACAGCCAGTATACATGTGTATTACTTTTAGTACAAGTATTATTATTAGTATTAATATTATTATTAAATTTGTAAGTTTGTTTGAATCATTGTTTTAATGGAATTAACAAACTTTCTCCACGCTCATATCAAATGGCAACAAACTTGCGTATCCAGACCACGAACTTTGGCAGGTGTACAATTTATTATGCGTATTGCATTCATAAATAATGCAATATGTTCCTCCTCCACTAATCCGTGTCAGAAGACGGAATTTTGGCACGGGTGTAGAGAATGTGATGACACCATCACTGTGAGTGAAGGAGAGAGTGTAGGAATAAGCTACCGGTTGGCTGCTGTGTGGATATGATTTGGACACCACAGTGTAGCCACCAGAAACAGGGGCCGGCCCCCACATTCACTGGGTATATAAGCGCCTGTCGATTGACTAGAAAACATTGTGCATCCATCAGGAAACATAAGATATCATCATGTTCAAGCTGGTAAGTGAGACAATGCTTTGTAAACTGTTAAAAACTACAGGTATCAGTTCGTAGAAGCAAGAGAGAAGAAAATAATTTTTTTTTTTTCAATTTCAGTCAAGCTCAAACACAGTATTAACAGTTAGTATAACGTTATAAAATTGTTAATCATTCATAAAGTGTGCAAGAAAGTAATATACGTCTTTGAAACCAAATAAATGCGTCCTCTAAATCGAAACACGAATACACATAAACATGAAAAAATTATACTATAAATATTGAACATATTTATTCGACTTTAATTGATCATTCTATGAAAAAGACAAAGGAGTAGAAAGTGTACTGCTAATATATTACTAATTTTAAAATTATGAGAAAAAGAGACACACACTCACATATCGTGAAATTTGTACTGAAAATGATTACGAGACCTCAGTCACTCACAATTTTGACAAGGGTAGAAAACAAGTAAAGATATTAGGCTGGTAAGGGATATTAGCATGGCAAAGAAAGTGAGATTTTTGTTCCGTAATCAGTTTATGGTAATACTGATAATTTGGAAAGACGAGTTATTTGTTGATCCCTTTAGCAACGTGGTAAATTTTATGAATTTTAATAAAAACCGTTATATGGGAAGTATGCAGGAGCAAATTCCATGTAAACTATATCAAATTATGTTCGTACATCAGAGCAAATAAAATGTGCTTCTGTTAAGATGATCAGTTACTTAATGTTGTTGAAGGAAATAATTTCATTTATTCTGAGAATAATACGAAACCCATAAATATCCTCCGCGGGCAATATATATATTTAATTAATATTAAAAATGGTGTAACACATAGCTAAAAAATTCAGTGTCGAACTTCTTAAGCTGGATTGAAATAAAGACATTATTAAACTCGTAGATACACAACCAACATTTTCAATTCCGGAGAATCTACTTCGAATATTCTTATTATACGGGGCAAGGCGTACTTTATATTGAAGGTCTCAGGTCGAGACAGTCCGGCTCAAGGCCCATGTACACGTTTCTGCGTATTCTTTGGTCCTACCTTAAGTATGTCATATTCATATACTTAATTTGATGTTTACCAGTAGTAAATGCGAATATCATCATACGAAAAAATTCTAGGCTCGTCTCTGCCAAGTGGCTTAAGCGGGCAATGCGCTGTATTCCGCTCAGACAATCTTTACTTTCGAATCGATCGGTTCCAGTGCGAGTCCTTCCTCAGACCCAGTGTTTGTTAGTTGTCCGCCAATACCCCTTGTCATCTGTCCGCTATTACTAATTTAACAAATATTCAGCTATTCTCCATACGTGAAGGCCATGTCCTCCACCCACAACCCGAATACGGAGCGACGCCATATTGACAAAGCGCACTACTTCATAACCCTATGAGCTATGTAACTTTTCCTATGGTTGTTGACACTGTGTTTATGCTTCAAATTATTTATTTTATTTTCCTTCAGGTTGTCTTTCTCGCCATCTTGGCTGTAGCCCTGGCTGCCCCTGGACTTGTGGGAGCTCCTTTGGCCGCTCCATTTACTGCTCCATTTGCCGCCCCTTACGCTTATGCAGCCCATCCTGCATATTCTGCACCACTGGCTGCATACACCGCAGGAATAGGCTACCCTGCTGCTTACAGCGCACCTCTCGTCAATGCTGCTTACTTCGGCTAATTCCAACAAATCACATGACAGTTATTTCTTATCCTCGTTGCGTTACTGTTGACCCTTGTTTCTTTAGAATTAAATAAACAGATTGAAATAAATTCTCTATAACCGCATATTTCTGTGTGACATTCTTACTGACTCCCTTTCATCCTAATCATACACAAAACAAAGGTAAGGTCCCTCCAGTATTATTTATTGTTACGATGAGGTACAAATATGTCCCTGTGGAGATGGGCCTTAAAGGGCTCACTGCCCAGTGCAGCAGTGGAATAATATTGGCAAAGAAAATCCAAATAACTCGTAGAAAAAATCCAGTAGCATTACCATCCCAGTACCACTTTATTCACCACCGTGAATCGCACATTTACTGCTATGACTGCTAACCCAGTGCTCCGTGGGCGACTAGCCGCCTGAGATATACATCCTTCAGTCCCGTCTCACTTCAATTCTTCAATCTGCGTGGTGGAGCGTGTAACTAAATTCCACAATTCTTAAACAGTGGCTCTTCATGAATGTGAGTTATGAAGATGAAAAATACCTTCAAATTTATTATTTATTTATTATAACACTTGGAAAGACTGAATAAATCGGCGAAAATATGTTCGCATAATCAGCAGGAATGACAATTTTAAATAACAATATGCGAATTTCAAACTCCCCATTTAAAAAAATAAACATTCCTATTCTATAAATTACATCTGACTTCGAAAGATACGCCATTATTCTTAAAATAAGAAGTAGTAGTATACCTGCATACTCGTCTGATTATTCCAACAGGATTCATAACGTCAAAAATAATTACGAACTGGGAAAGGCTTTTAGTTCTAATTCGTAAAATGTGCCACATAAGGACAAATCTGTCAGTATAATGATAATAAGCAAACTCCTGCAAACTTATATGTAACAAATTCCAAACACTTTACACAATTTCAAACACAGTATAATGAATCACTCACTGTCCAAACCTTTTAAAGCGTCATTAAAAATATGTTTTCAATAAATCTGAAGCAGTTTCTATTTTGAGAACAAAATTATTATGATTAAAATACACGGTATCAGCTCTTGACTTTCGACCGGCGAAAGGTCCCGTTAATTAATTTAGACCGTGAACTAATTATCAAGCTGTAGGCTAATTACATAGCGCATTTAACATCAGCAACAACTGAACTAACACAGGAATTTCCGATCGCAAAGCAGCAAGTGACGCTGACAGTAGGTCTGCACTTTCCTGTTGACAACGCAGAGGCCAGAGTGATTGATACATTATACCCTCTGGTAAAAATAACAGTGCGGCACGTCCTTCCACCAGTGACCATGAAATTAAACATGCATTAGACATGACATTGAGTAATGAGACAGGTAGTTACAAGGCAGATTGTAGTTATGACAATTTTCACTAGCTGTTCCCTTGTTTGTTTCTGATTCCGGTTGTAATTAAAACACCGTGGCGTGAGGCTGTTTGTAAGTATTGCAATGTCTCATATTGTGTTTGATTTCCATACCTAATTTAATAGAAAAGACGTGGAGAAGTAGTTTTTAATAAACTGAACGGGGTTCAGAAAGAAATAATAGTTATTGGTTAAACCACCATTTCTTCAGCGTAACAGTGGAGTTAATGGCACCACAAGAACAAAGTCTGAATTTCTCTTCAGAGGACATGGGTTATAGAGAAACACATAAACATATACAGGTGTCGGGGCCAAACTGTGTTTTTCGCCTACGTCACTAGCTTACGGGTATAAGAAACAAACGCATGTATTATGTAAACCAAAGACATTACCGACGTAAGAAATGAGACAGCGAGATACAAAGTACCGCCGCTGGGATATTATGTTTTTGTGTAGACGGTACACACTTTATTATCTGCTACCACTCCCATCCTTCTGATTACCTTGCCTTTTAATTTTAATGAAGCTAGAACGAACAGATTCGTTACGATCACTGTACTAGTAACGCGATGAACTTCTTAGAATTTTAATTA
Organism: Zootermopsis nevadensis; assembly: GCF_977971745.1. Lineage (NCBI taxonomy): Eukaryota > Metazoa > Arthropoda > Insecta > Blattodea > Termopsidae > Zootermopsis > Zootermopsis nevadensis. Next base: position 19,636,028 of record NW_028259154.1, on the reverse strand, counting down.
TCATTTTTACCGAAAACAGGTTTAGGCTGTAGTTTCGTTCTTCAGAAAAGGACAAATTTAAAGTAAAACATAAATCGAAGATGTTTCCTCAACATACTTTATGTTAAACCTAATAATTGCGTTCCTAACCATATATTCTTCAATGTAAACATTGCCACTGTGATAAATGTTTCACGAAAAAAAAACCCACAGGAAAATCATTTAACATGAAAGCACTTCATTAAAAAGTAATGCAACAAAATAAATATAGGTCTTCCGCGTAGTAGATCTAACGTTGTGTGATGTCGTAAACAATCAGAGTTTCGGAGGAAAATGTTGCCTCCATCTGCACCGACATTTTCTCCGGAGATAAGTCCCGTCGGTTTATAAAAAATTCAAGTTTCCGACACTGTTTTCATTTCCACCGCCAGGGACTTCACAAAATGTCGTGTGTTTCGTTCCGTGTCTACTTCATTGCTTGTACTCATCAGGAAGATTTAGGCCTACTTAAGATGTTATTTTAAAATATTAGAATACGAATTTATATTTATCAAAAGAGTTTCTGAAAATCATTTGGTAAACGCAAATTAAGAAAGTTTGATTCGATGCAAAAGAACATATTGAGGATTATTTATTGATACAGCGTGTATCCACCTTAAAACGTAAACACCTTGTAACTCTGCTAACTGCTATAGACATATTTAAAATACTATTCGAATTGCAAAAAAGAACGTCATATTAGAAGCAAATAATATTTCTAAATCGTCAGTATTCATGGTCTACCGAATGTTGACAGATGATGAAATGAAATTCTTAGCGTTGGAGGAATAAGTGGCAAAAACTGTATTTCTCCACGCGAAGATCCATTTATTATGACGCCATATACGTATAGGTGTGTGTGTGTTCCAAGTCACATTTCCGATCACGCTTTCACTTCATGATCATCATCAGAACTCGATGACTCGTGAAACATTTTAGAGGCCGCAATAAAAGTGACGTTACCGCACAAGGATTTCACATTTCCAAAACTGAACTGCATTTACTGGTTGGTGGGTGTTTGGTGGTTGTAGGAGGGGATTGAAGCCGACCCCAGTAGTGTTCATCACCCAACCCAATATTCCTCTCTGCTCTCTTTCACCCCCACACCCACGTCCCCTTTTCACAACTTGAGTTCCGTTACTAAGTTCTTCAAGTCTGTATATTTTTCTCCGCCCTTTTGTTAAAGACAAACTCAAGGGAAATAACAGAAAATGATTGGGACCGCTACTGCTACATACCCTAAAGACAAGGTTTTTTTATAAAGAATATTCGACAAAGTTTCGTGATAAAGAAGTTGTGGTTGAGTGGTGATGTCACAATTGACGCTGCTTCTGAAACAATGCAGAGGAACATCTCATTCTAGAAAACCTTCTTACTTTAAAAATATAAATTCTCTGAAGGAAGGCGGAGGTAAATAATAATTGGTAACCATTTTACGGATCTCTTTAAAGAATTTACGTTCGATTATTATCGACATGAACAACGAATCTAGAGCTGTGTTACAGAGTTGCATGTTTAGTTAATGGAAAATTCTCATCAATAAAGTTAAAAAATCAGTACGATGTTTTAGGGCGATGCATTAGCTGGAGCATATTGTAAATTCTCGTAAATACGGAAGGAAGTTTAAAAAGTTTATAATTGCGTTTTAATCTTCATTAATACTTAATCTTGAAAATTCAATGTAGCAATAAGCTAGATTTAATAAATTATAGGATATTAGTAATTCACTATTTTATACAAATAGTATAATCAACAGAATGTTGCTGTTAAAATTTTACCACTAAAATTTTGCTTACATTTTTAAGTAGTTAATTAACAACTTTGTTTGATTGACAAAGCATTACGCAAAGTATATCGGTCGTTTTGTGTTAAAATTTTCACTTCACTCAATTTCATAAGTGTAGCTGTCCTTATTATTTAAATAGTTTATGTTTGTACCAAAAAAAATTCCGAACGTTAACACCTTGTCTAAACAGCTAACGTACTGCAGGTAGCAGAGTACTCTTTAAGAAGAAAATACTCCCTCACATTACCGAATAACATTTTCTTAAGATTCATCAAATTACCTTAAGATATTCACATCTATGTTTCGGTTTTCCAAGAGTTCGTTTTCTCCTAAGATCGTTAATTGTATTAATGTAATTGTTACTTCCACCAGAATTATAATGTCAGCATTCAGTAACTTGCCCAACAGTGCTGGTACAGGAGTATAATCATCACCTTGTTCTCTTTCAGTCCTGGTCTCGACAACCGAATATTTCCCTTCGTTTCAAATTAAAGTACTTTCCATTTGATAAGAAACGATGTCTCACAGCCATACTAAACAGTTGGCAAAATAATCTTTTGTGTGTCTTAATTTATCGTGTCTTTAAAACAATTTCTGAACTCAATGATAAAAACAAATATTTCTATATTTAAACTAAGTAGCAATATACATGCTAAAATTACGTGTCACACACCAGGTAACTAAAAACTTATAACATCTTACCTTCAGGAACGGCGTCTCTTAGGAGAGTATACTTCTCGAAATGTCACGACCAATTTTCCTTTTGATATTAAAATGTATTTTCTGTTATCCCTGCGAGCTCTACTTTCGGAGCTCATATTCGTCCTATGTAATCACCCAATCATATGCATAGAGTAAACAATTTAAAATTGTACTGTATAGTTACTAATAAGTTTCGGCAATACATACTTTACTAGACAAGCAATGGTTCAGTTGTATTCTATGCGCATCTAAACAATTTCAGTTCCTTAAACTTGACAGTTTCTACTTGCAAACCTTTAAAACAGTTGGTATAACAAATTTAGCTAGTCAAACGTCTATTTGAAATGGAACTGTGAAGTACGTGTATTACTGATGAAATTCTGTTACACTACCTCGAATTACGACGTGTAAGCAAAAGATACTAATATGTTCATTTTAAAACTACCAGGGCACTGTGACCGATAAGAATTACAGAAGAAGAATTTTCGTTTGTAGAGGATTTTTCCAGTACCAGGTGTGCCAATAAACCATGGTCACCTTGCAGGGATTTCCAGCGTAAACTAAACTAACCTAACTTGACCTGACCCAGTCTTAGTCTAACCAAGTGATTCCCTTGTGTACATCCAATATAACTTCAGTTCTATGTCGGTGCCATGAGATAGAAAGAAGGAAGCAAGCAGATCCTGAGGGAATTGACCCAAAGTTGCAGCTCCGCTGACTGAGTTTATCGAGAGAACAGAGAAATAACAGGAAAACTCTGGAAGAAGAAATTTCCTAGGGCAACAAATACTGTAAAGTACACTCTCATTGATGTTACTGACATCCACCTTTATTTCTCGGTTATAATTAGTGATTTCCGACGAAGATTTTACTCGTAAGTCCATTTTATAATGGAGGAGATTTCAAATGAACCCAAGATAATTTTAAAATTCACATATAAAGTTTTATGACAGTCAGTGGTTCAAACATTCATCATGGTAAGCAAAGCAGACAGTACACATTTTATTTAATATAAGTTTCATCAAGTAAAATATACAAAAAAACACGTTAGGTACAGAATTACAATTCTGGTGCTCTGGGTGTTTATCGACTCTTCACTTCATGAATGCCCTCTTGTAACTAGATAAGTGCTTCCAGGAAGCTAATTTTTCCAATAAAGTATGACCTTTCCCTTTAAAGAATGCCGCCAATGACATCAGAGTTGTTTGGAATCAATGACCTTTGCTGGTGCCCAACTTAGGGTCCCCATTTCGTACTTCAGCAAGCAGAAAGGCATCCACGTTCATGCAAAGTGTCCTTCGTTATTATTTGAGTTCAACCAAAATTCCCACTATCAAATTTCATTAAAATCCCTGTAGCGGTTCACGAGATGTTACACGCGAACTGATCCTGGAACAAACAGATATGACGATACTAACCGGCGCAATATTCAACGTTTAGATGCAAATGCATCTAAAAATCATTCGGACTTTCGTGGTATTTTCTTAAGAAATTTATTATACGTGTTCGACTATGTAAATACATCTAAGAACCAATGTGGAGTTTGAAACACGAAGGAGGGCTTGTACGAATGTACTGAACATTCAGGTTCTAATAACAGAGAAATGATGAGTGTGATGCCTATTCGACTGAAGCTCAAATGTTAAACAAATCAAAACTTCGTAACTTATTTCAAAACACAACTAAAATAAATTTTAGGTGTGGTATTTTAGGACAACAGAGTAGTAGAGCCTGGTATTTATATCACAATGCACATTGTCATTCCCCATTCGAAAATAGGTAGGCCTGTCATCACGTTTAAACTGCAACATGATGATGACAGGATATTACTGCATAAAATAATAATTTTGCCAGTTCTGTATGGATGGTACATGTGTACTCTTACGCTGAATGAAGAACATATACGTATACATGCTTAGAGGAAATATTTATTTATTTGTTGGTGTTTAGGCAGTTTTTCAGTGTGTTGCTGGCATTCTGCATTTCCTAACTCCAACAGAAAAGCAGCTTGCAAGGGAATTCCCTTGACCAGAGTTACATTTGACCCTCTCTGCAGCCCTCCCGCTGGACGTGTAAACAGGAGTACTGGTAACCCTAATGGAATCTCAATTCTTTTTTCTTCTTTTTTCACACGGGAATGCGCGATTCCGATCCACACATGCACCTGGGCAAGGTTTGTGGTAACATGAGCAGTTTTTATACTGTTTTTCGAACGGACAACGGCATACTAGAATTTTTGTATTCAAACGTGAATTCAGTTCAAAGAATATCATTATAACATAGCGAAATTACAAATCGAAGTGTCTTTCAGAGCTTTAGTTAAAGTATAATAAATGTATAAGATTTTAAGTTTTTACGGTGGTGAAGATGTGAATGTTGATGTGGACTCGTAAGTAGATAACAATGATTTGGAGGAACATACTACCTCTATATTCGGAGCGCTAAAATCCAGAAAAATAATTCAATTCAATTCAATTCTTTATTATTTGTGTGCTGTATCAACAGCCTGATGGTCAATTACAGATACAGCACAGAGATAAACTCACAAACACAATAAAACATAAAACAAGAAATATATAAAATACATTGATACGGAGAATGTAAATACACAAGAAAATTGCTACTAAATATATTAGAATATTTGTAAAAATAATTTGAATCAATTAAGTAAATTATACTATTATATAATGTGAAGAAGTGTGACAATTTTCGTCTCGAATATGTCCAAATCCCTGCAGACGACATTAGCAGCTGATGCGCATCTAGCAGAAGGACTGTTTTTGATCAAAGGGCTAAAACTGAACATAGAAAAATCTCTCAGATTCCGAGCAGGGATGCGGAGACCGACAGCTTCCAGAAGGGAAGGACAGTGTTTAAAACCGCGGTAAACCTGTGCAAGGAACAGTGCATCACTAGAATGCCTTCTCTTACGCAGAGTCTGGAGTTTTAAATACTCTAAAGCATCAGCGTAGCTGTAATGCACTTCGGGGAGGAAACGATAGTAGCAAAGAGCTGCAAACTTCTGCTGGATACGTTCCAGTTTGTTGGCATCAGTAGTCGTAATAGAATTCCAAACGACCGAGGCGTACTCGAGCTTGGATCTAACTAACGTTACATATAACATATACAGGCAATCGAGAGAAGAGAGCGAAAAGGTTAATGTGCGAACAAGACCCAGCAACTTAATACAATGTGAAAATATGTGGTCAACATGGTTGTGAAATCGGAGCTTGGAGTCGATAAATATTCCCAGGTCTTTAATGGTATCGGTACGTGTTATGGAGGACTGAAAAAGTTTGTAATCAAAGATCAAAGTAATGGTTTTCCTGGAGAAGGAAATTACTGTAGTTTTACTAATATTGAGTTTTACGAAGTTAGCAGTGCACCAACCTTGTACCGAGTCAATGTCAGTTTGAAGTTCATTGCAGTCGTTGGGAGATTTAATGGCACGAAAAATTTTGATGTCATCAGCGAAAAGAAGGCATTTAGAATGATTAATTACTTGACATATGTCATCAATAAACAAGTTGAAAAGTAGAGGACCCAAAACAGATCCCTATGGAACTCCAGAGAGGACTACAAAAGCAGACGAAATAGTTCCAGAAACACAAACGTGGGATTGTCTGTTGGTTAAGTAACTACGAAACCAGTGTACATAACCATCAGTTAAACATAAGATACTATGACCAGAGGACCAGACGCTATCGTAAAATTCGAGTTGCTTGGTTCTGAGACCTCTGACGTTTTGGTAATAAATGTCTAAAGAATTTAAATTCTGTTTTCTAGTAAACATGGAAAAAACACCCGTGTTGACATCACCGGTGCGAGGCATTTAACTGAGTGAAGTAGCCTCGTTCTCCAGAAGTTCCTCAGAAATGGCATTTGCACCTAATTGATCTGAAGTTGCGACCCCTAAGGCTGAAACCTCTGCACCAGGGGAGGACGGACGAGATGAAAGAGTCGGGGGGGAGGGGGATAAATTTGGTCAGGATTAAGACGACCAAAATACGGAGCAATTAAACACCCACTAGGCCAAACACCGGTATTTACATAATTATAACAAAGATGTATATTAATCAGATACTATAAAACAGACTAACAGAATAATAAAGAATAAATACAATTATATAACATAGAAAGTGTCCACATTTGAAATATGCGACTTAGAAAACACTCCTGTCCATTTCAGTCTTCCATACTGTACAAACTCGTGTATCACGTATGTTCAACACGTATATATATTTTACGGAAATTCATAGAAAGAATCATTTGGCCTTTCAACGTATAGGCTTGTTCGTGAATTATTCCTACGCGAAGTCTGTGTTATTGTTAGTGCGGTTATATAATTCAATTTTCTCTCCCGAATATATTCCCTCGTTTATATTCTGACTTCTCTCGCGACATTTATATATAGTAGCTGCCAGAATGGGAGGTAAGAAAATATGACCAGAATGTTACTGAACGTCTCGAGTAGAATTTGGCTTTCATATTCATCACCAACAATCGACACATAACAATTCTTTGGCCTGATGTCACTTCACTTCAGCTTGGGACCTAGAATTCTCAAGCAAGCTATCTTGATAACATAAACACATTCCTGTCTTGCATTATATTCAGAGAGCCTAACCTCTATAGGAAAGTTACATGGCTGAAGCATTGAGTTATCTGAATAGCTCTAAGTAATTCCAGAATAAAGGATATCAAAAGTATGAGGTTTTCTTCAGTCTTTACTCAGAAATTTTTGGATAGCACATTATAATAACGCCCCCTTCTGTCAAGATTAGACATTAGTAATGCCAAACACATAAAGGTAAATTTACAAAATGCTTACTACAATTAATTTCCTTTCTTTTTCTTCTAGTCTGAAAATTTTTAAATATTAAAACTATTATAAAGACGAAAAATCTAAGAGGGTTTGAAGATAGAAATATGTAACACGACTCAGAGATGAAAAATATATACAGAATTTTATATAAAAAAACTACAGAAAATATACTATGCGGCAGACCTAGACGAAGACGGAATATAATATAAAAATATATCTTAATATATAATATATAAAATATATCTTAAAGAAATATTATGTAATAATGCGGACTGGATTAACCTGGCTCAGAAGTGTTAAGATGCTTATTTTTATAAGTACGGCAATGGACCTTCGGGTTACATAAAAGGTAAGGTATTTCTTTACTATCTAAACGACTGTTAGTTATTCAAGAAAGGCTTCTGCTCCATGGAGCTACTTAGTTTTCATTTGGTCTCTTTTGTCATTCTTTCGGCACTGTTTCTGCTCTGGATGGTGATATCTTCATTACTACTGCATCACATTTCTCGATTCATTTGCAATTCCTTTGTTCTTACAAATTAAATTTTTAAGGCTCTTTATTTGCCTTCCCTTTCATCTTTCTCTGCCTTGTTATCGTCTCTCTCCTGTTGCGTTGTCTTTTGAACCCCTTGGTAAATCCGTCGAGACGCTGCAAATAAATTCGTGGGTTGGGATCTCCTTGTCTTCGCCGCTGTTATGAATCTGAATGATTTATGTAGACAAGTGCAAGCAGGATGTTGTCTGAAGTAATATTTTTATGGCGCACTGCTTTACTGTACTTCATCGCAAGTTGTTACAATATCCCTTCATAACTTATTATTTTACAGAAATTTTACACTTTTTATCGTTAAATTAACTTTACTCGCAGTATGTAAAATTAAAATAACTTGTAATAGTTAGACAACAGTTAACTTAAGCAATTTATCAACGATATCAGTTAACGTTTTGTTATTTTAAATTTAAAAAAAATTGTTCTTTAACCTACGGGATATTTAGATGTTGCTTGGAGCGGGTGGTCATAAGTGGAGTACTGTGGTTTACATGGGTGAGCGCTGATGATAGTCTGTAATTCTTTACCATCATCTTTGACTTGCAATGTTGCGGTTCTAAGCTATTATTTCAACAGTAAAATAAACCAGAAGTTAAGCCATACTGTTTTGTAACTGGACCACAAGGAAAATACAATCCATAAAGGGGTAAGTTTCAAGTGCAGTTACAATGAACGTAAAATGAGATGTGAAACAAAATGAGATGGATACGGAAGGAAGCGTATGTGACGTACTTAAAGTCTTTATCCCGAATTAGGCGATTAGGAAAAGATAAACAGCAGAAATCGTCAGCTGGTAAGTATTCAGTTTGAGAACCGAACCACGCACATCCATGAGCCATTTACAAAACATTATCACAGAGATTAGAGAGATAAGAATGCCATAGGCACGACACGTTATTATTGAATAAGTAATAAATCAGCACAAAATGGTCGTAAGAAAGAGTAAAATAATGGAGTGGATAATTCAGGGTAATGTGTGAAATAGTTCAGGGCAGGTTCGAAAGGGAAGCTTTTGTAAACTCTATTATGAACAGGTCCTTTACAACACATTCAGTTAACTCACCAGTATTATGCAGACGTGACACCAGTAAGTCACCTGTCAATCGATATAAAGTTATGTATCGATATCTGAAATGTTTGCTTTATATTGAACTGGATATTTTTATCCTTACGTAGCTAAGTAATTAAATCCAGTTTTAAAAACTTGCATTGCCTTTATCTGTGTTCCAAATTGTCGTATTTCAATATAAATGTGGCTTCCTGCTACAAGTTGCACGTTTAATTTAGCGTTTTGAAACTACAAACGCTGGCCTGAGATCGCAAAACGCCACTGGGCTCAAGAGATAGAAAGCTGATGGTGAGGGCTAATTTTAAAATTCTTTTGTTAATATGACCGAATCCTAATGTTAATTATTTATTTCATTAAAATTACACAAACAACACGATTATTCGTATATTTCTTTCTTTCTTTCTTATAACCAACTGGAACTCGTTAAATATTTTAGATAAGGGCAGAAGTTCGTTTTTCTGTATTTCCTAACAAATAAAAGTCTTTTTGTGCAACAAATCTGTGCCTCTTATATATACGCTGCATATCTGTTATTGAACACGACTCCCAATATGATAACTTATCGATTTATCGAATACAACCCTGACCTGTTTTGTTCTGTAACTTGTAAATCGTGTTGAGTAGTCTTCGACTGTTCGGTCGTGTGATTCGACACTCAGACTAGCCGGCTTCATGCTTTAGCTTCCTTCCAAACGAATTAAAGTGGGATGAGATGTTACAAACGCCAATGTACCAGGACCACGTTCTAGGTAGATTTATTGCCGTGAGGAATGACTTCGCTTCTGAATCGGACACGGGAGGAGAGAGGCGGACAAATTAGAAGTTGGAACCAAAGAGGCTGCCCATCTACTAAAATCTTCGCTCTCTTTCAAATTTCCCGATGCCCTGTTTCTCTCACGTTTATCTGTTGCTTTCCCTTCACTTTCGCTCATGTTCGTCACGTATTTACCTTGCCATATCCTTTTCCTTTCCTCGTAATGTGGCGACTTGAAACTTCTTGGAACTGCAGAAGGAGAAATTTCTGCCGTGGTTTATGTTGACTGATCTGGGATGTTCTCCCTAATTCCTGTTCGGCTTCAGCCACTTTGAGGGATGATTGGAATCAAACCAGGGGCCTTCTGAATAGAAAGCCACTGTGCCAACAATAAACTACACGGACGATGAAATTGGCCTTTCTGTACTTTCATTTGTTCCCACTGTTTGGGTCATATGTTAAACAACGCTTTAAGATCGCTATTTAATGGGAGAACGCTGTTATGGGACCATTGCATAAGAGCGTAAGTTAGTCAGCACAGAGCTACGTTACAGTGGCAATGGGAATTATCCGTAATGTATCCCAGAGACACAATTCGGCGATTACGAATCAGGGTCGTGTGTGGCGGTCAGAATCCGCAACGCAATGTCACACCATTAAGGATTTAGTTACGTGACAACAGAGGACGCTAGTTGACGTTATTAGCCATACTGAGATGGAAAATTGGGACTGCATTATTTATAGCGTACGCTGTAATGAATATGGTCGGTGATAAGGCTAAAAGCCTCGTACAAAACATCAGACACAGGGATCAAGCACTTCGCATTCTCGGTCAGTTCTGACTGAAGTATTTCTCTGATTTTCCCTCAGTTCCCCCATAAAAATACTGTGATAGTGTCTCAAAAATAGATTTTGACTGATTCCTTCTGCATCCTTGAACATTCATCACTCACAAAACATATTAATAGTCGACGGTGCATAATCTGTGTAAATGACAAAGGCGTCGTTAAATAAACCATCAATCAGTCAGCCTCGTACTAAGCAGCATATACTTTTGAATCTATTTTTAGTAGAACCCTAACAATTTTTGGGCTCCTCATCACATTATTTTACCGAATTCCCCTTCTATAGCTTGCAACACGTTTCGCTGCTTACAAGCCGCCACTGCACCTTCAACTCTCTCTCTCTCTCCTTTGGAAAGAAGAAGAAAAAATTTAACGTACAAGCACACGAACGAAAAGGGATTTCTAGACGCACAGATTTTGCCGCGTCGAAGTATCTGTTCATCCTTCTCTTAACATCACCGTTTTCCTACTACTCCTTAGACCATGTCTTCCAAAATCGTTACCATGATAGTGGTTTCAGAAAGGGGATTGCATTGTGCAGTGGACATGCGGGAACAGTCAGCAGTATTGAAACAAAGACACCTACAGAGAATTCGGTTTCCTTAACAGCGTGCAAGAGTGTGAGAATCACCTCTTTAATTTGCCCATCCACACTTCAATAGAACGCTACGTTCTTAGCACCAACCCGACCGGTTTGATTTATTACACAGAAGGGGTGAAACTCAGGAACTAAAATACGTTAATTTCAGATGGGAGAACAGAATATTAGGGGCATGTCCGGATGTGTCTATAGCAAAGTTTACATTGGAAAGGGTGCTCTAAAATTTTCAACCCAAACATGTTTATTTAATCAAATCAGACATTCTAGCCATCTTCCTTTACTTGTATTAATAAACTTAGTTCTAAAATTTGACGAGATAAATACAAATGAATGTGGGATACTGAAAACGATATGTTGGAAGATATTTTCTATAAATGTCAAGCAATATTCTGTTGTAAATACAACAAAGTGAATATGCAACTCTAAAATTTTAAATCTGTAGAATAAAATAAAATACTATAATATTTATCAAAACACACATAGAACTTCTGTCAAAACTGGGCTCTCCTCATTTTAGTACGAATCATCCAATTTGTAGTCTGCCTCTGAAAAGGACAGGCAGGATGAAAGAGAGATTATTATCTTGCGAAGGAAATATTAGAAACATTAAATTATAGTTAAAAATAGAAGGTCAGAACCCATACAGTTTACATCTTCAGACTCACCGCCGTGAAAACCTCAAATCCTACTTAAAATATACTTTAATATATTCAAGTACATATTTTATTTTATTTACTACATAGGCCTATATGAGCCGGGATAGCTCAGTCAGTATAGTGACTAGCTACGGGCTGGACGACCGGGGTTCTATCCCCGACGGGGGGGGCAGAGGATTTTTTCCTCTAGTCTCTGCGTCCAGACCGGCTCTGGGGCCCACCCACCCTCCTCTACAATGGGTACCGGGGTCCTTTCCCGGGGGTAAAGCCGGCCGGGGCGTGATGCTGACCACTCACCCCCATCTAGTGCCGAGGTCAAGGAAGAGAGGAGCTATACCTCCACTCACCCCAAACGCCTACATGGCGTATAGTGGGACAAACTTTACTTTTACATAGGCCTATATCAAGCTTATCGGTATTATTATAGAATGGTCATGGCATAAGATACAATAATGTAGCTTGAAAGTAATTACTTCTGAATATGATATATTCTTTAAATTTATATATATTTTATGACTTCCTTTCTTTGACAGACACGAAACAATCAACCTCGCAAAAAGGTCACTATTTTTGCCCTACAACGTTCTTGGTTGCAGATGTCAATAAAAAAGGAGCTAATAGGGAACATATATCAAAGTAGAAAGACGGTTGGGGGTGGAACAATAAAAAATAAAACAGATTAAAGTGGTTAGTTTCGGACAAGAAGAAACCATCAAACCGAGATGCCAGTCCGTGTAGCACTAACATAAGCGCAGGAATTGGAGGAAATGAAGTTCGATTTCCGTAGATCAAGAAACGACCAGTATCTGATGACCAGTGCCTGTTACTTCTGAATTTTTCTTCCTGACATTAAAAGGGACTTTGAGGACAAGTTTCTTGTGCTCAGAGTTTCAGTGAAACAGACAGGTTCGGCGTCGATCCGGAAGCTCGTATTTAATTTTTACCAGAAGAAACTGAACAATGACAATTCAAACGAGTACGTTTGTTTAGCGAGAGACAACTACAAACTCCTCTTTTTCAGAAATTCAGAACACGGCATTTTCTTATGCTTTATTTGTACTTTTCTCTGGAATGTATAGGTCTAAAGCAGTGGTATTCAACCGTTTTTGTTCGCGTACCCCCAAATATAATCTCTCTTCAACTTTGTACCCCCAAAGTTGTTGGTGTATAATTCAAGTTATACATTGTATATAATCTACATCAAAAATAAATTAAGTAAATTACATTACTGATTATTCAGTGTTTATCATAAAATAATATTTTTTTAAATTTCATTACCTCCTAAGATGTCTTTGCGTACCCCCAGGGGTACGCGTACCCCAGGTTGAATATTACTGGTCTAAAGGACGCTAGTATCCTTCTTCTGTCTGTCACAAAGTACAAATACAAGCACAGGACCTTGCAACTATTCTCGCGGGGTTTAAGTAAATAGTAAGTGTCATAAATCAAAGACTTAAAATAAGCTCGGTGATAAAAGCAGAATTAAGTTTAGTGTTTAAGCAAGATGTTTATTCTTTTTTTACTAAAAGTAAAATAACACAGAATAACATAAAAATGTTCTTCAGTCTTGAGTTGTCATAAGTATCCATTTCTTGTATTAACGTGAAAAAATCTGGAAAGGTAATTAAAATCTTACTATATGGAAAATAATAATTGTCTAGGATCCAACTCACTCATTTTTTTAAGGAATTTTAGTCGGTGTCTGCAGTGGAATATTTGGATGGCGTCTTAAAATAAACAGTGAGTTTTTCCCCCCCAAAGCCTAGTCTACTGAAACCCATATTTGCATTCATTCATCTGACGCTATATGCATTAAGTAACTGAAAAAAACATCGCAAATAATTTAAGAACTAGTCCAATAAAAGTTTCAAAAGCGTACCCTATTACCAACAAGTCCATTCACTAGACTGTGATTTGTGTTGTCATGCCTACATTAATAAGGATAAATCTTAACATAGAGAAAAAATAAACAATATATTCGATTATAAATTTTCTACATTTCAATTTTATTCCAATGGGACTTAATCCATTATATTCTATAACAAATTACCTCCATCATAGTATAGCGTGCTAAGCATATCTGTAGTTAACATATTAACACAAACGGAATTATGAAAATTCAGCGCTTTTTATGCTAGGGGGCTTAAAAATAACTACTGCACAAGCATTAGTGGCAGTAATGCATTTGGCACATTCATACATACATAGGCATACAGACAGATCCTCTACGTTCTGCGTTCCCGTTCACCCACAATGCCCACATAAAATTACTAAAATACTACTGATATAGGCCTACATAGGATCTTTTCCATTTCTCCAATCCATTCAGCCAACCCACTATCGTGTATTCACACCACATTAATTCCTCGCATATCATGTGATGATTTTATAAATGGTTTCATGCATTTGCAAAGTGCACTGAACCATTAGAGGGCAAGGATTCTAGATCCTTCCACAAACACCCACACACAATCAGACCCATTTCATTTTTGAAATTTTACAGTAGACTCGTCCATACCATTGCTCTTATAATAAACATGTTATATTTAATTAATTCGCTAAAGTACAAAAAATATATATCCTATTTTAGTGTAAGAATATTTGGATAGGCAAATAATAATTTAAAATGCATACTCTTCAAACATATAGGCCTATTTCTTTTATCTCGTTTTCCTACTTTATTCATTTAAATGGTCAAAAGTGGAATTATGAAGTCAGACAGGGCTAATGAATGGGAAGGGGATAAGAAATGTTTAATAAATTCTACTCGGGCTACCAGCCGTGTAAGGTGACTTAATGAAGAAAACACCGACGTTTCGAGAACCATCTAAGTCCTCGTTCTGTAGTTGATAAGAAATGGTCTTTACATTTCTTGGTTTTTCTTCACAACACCTACACACACTCTGTTCACATCAAATGTTTTCTCTCAGCCATTACAAATACTGATCACTAGTAAAGAATCCCACCAACTGAAAGCCTGCGACATAAACTCACGCTTCTATGTCTTCACCTATTTTCAATTACTAAAACACAAAATAATGCTTCCTTCAGAATTCGTAGTATTATTTATTGTCTGCATACAGAATTTTATATTCGTCGTTGCAAGGTTTCGTTGCCACCGTCAACCAAACGAAGAAAGAAAGCAGCCAACAAGATATTTTACTTTTAATGATATTTTTATAACAGAAATTGCATGTTATTCTATCTTACAAAATACACGAAAATTCCACGAAACTGCTATAATAGAAGTATCACTAAGGAGTTGCCTGTCTTTTTGGTGGTTGCACCGTTTATTCCGGTTAAAGTTCACCGAAGTTTCTCAGGTATTTGCTGCCTCAGTAAACTGGGTGATCGCCAGAATACGAGATTCATCACCCAGAAGACAGTCATCATTATACTCGCGGCCGGAATAACCTCAGATATCGCCACGTGTCACTTTCTGAAATGTTAACATGAACGTCGTGATCATAAGAAACGTGTCGCCCATTTTAAATTTTACTAAATTCTATCAAATTACACAAGCTTGTTTAGAAACTAACATAAACAAAGCATAAGAATAAAAAAGCCTACTTCTTTATTTCAAGGTTAACTTGGTTAAAAATTACATACTGGATTACCTCAGAAGGACACCTTCGTTCCGACGTGTGATAAATTGGAGGACAAAAACAAATAAAAAGTATCTGATTCAAAGCAGTTACCTTCAGTAAGCCAGCCTTAAAATTGTTTTATGACCTTCAGTTATGGCACGAAATTATTCAGCTGTTCTTCCTGTAGCCCTAGTACCTTCCAAAATAGTAAATATTACATTATTTTCCTTTGCTCGTCACTGAAGCTCCTATCAACACAATTAATTCAATAAACGCGAATACAGACGACTGGACAATCGAAATTGATTTCTTCGTGACGAGGAACATGGAACTCACAGCCAGAGCACAACATCAATTAAATATGTATTACCTTACCAGTTCTACTTATGTATGTGACCTTTCGAAGGTAATTGTTCCCTTCACAATAAACAGTAATACATAATGAAGAATAGTTCAGTCAGGAAAGTAACTAAGCTAGGGTTGGACCAATCCAGGAAGGGGCATGAATTTCTCGCTTCACCACAACTCTTAACGGGCTCTAAGGCCCGAAACCCTTTTAGCTACGCACGTACAAGTCCATACTTGAGTTACCATGCAGAAGACCTACATCGACACGTTCAATACAGTGACAACCTCAATCCAGAAGACAGCCATCCTCGGACACACCGCCGCCAGAACCTCTAATCCTACATCTCTCTCTCTCTCTCTCTTCTTTATTCTTGTCGACTGAAATTATTATTTAACTAACTCCGTAAAGAATAGTTCTTCTTCAGGAGCAAATTGTTCAGCCAATGTCTTGTGGAATCCTTCCAAACCTTCATTACGGATTTCGCAACCACTTGCGTTCCACCCCGGTCCCTTTCTGGGCCACGTGATTCCATTTCACATCCTATTTCGCTAAGATCTGTTTTAATAATATTCTCACATATGCACCTATGTCTTCAGCATGCTGTCTCCCTGTCAGGATATCAATCAAAACTTTTGTACGATAATTTTATCTTTCCTCATGCACACTAAATATCCCGCCTCCTTATGCTCAATTTATGTTTAAATTTCCAAAATATAAATGTATCATGACATCAGAATAAAACGACCTATTAACACATTAGAATGTTTGCATTTGATATAAATATTACCGCCGCGTTATACCGATTTAGGCTTTGAGTTTGCACACGCAGTAATCTGGGAGGAGAAATCAGGCAATGTCCCGTTATATTTGTAGATTATTCCTCCTTGTGTATCCCTCCAGCCACCCCAAGATGCTGCTGGCTGGGTAGAGGTATGTATGATCCTCCGAATATCCTTTATCCTAGAAGCATTTTTCTTCGTTCTACGTTTCTTGCTGCCGGCTGCAGTGTGGCCCAGTTTCCGTTTCGGTGGCCTGTAGCACCGCCATATTTCACCACTAGAGGAGCGCCCACCCGCTCGTATCTTATTAATGTTGAACTGTGTAACGCCGAAGAATATCTATACGCTCAATTCGACGAGGTAATCAAGAAACTTAAAATGTCCAATACGTGTAAAATAAATCGAAATTTAATTAGTAATTCTGAAACCTGAGAATAAAGAGCTGATTATAAAGCTACATAAAACAATTGTTCGGACACCTTTCACCCTATGTACGTAACGAAATGTGTTTGAGATTAGAATGTTGAGGAAAATACTCTGAATTATAAAAGAGTGTGAAGAAAATTGCATTATGAAGATCTCAGTATTCTGTGTTCGTCAACAAATTTTATACCGATGATCAAATGAAGGATTATATGATAATCGGGGCATTTATAATTCAAGAATAAGATGAAATGCATAAAGAATTTCAGTCAGAAAACCCAAACGGAAGCAACTACTTTAAGACCTAGGCGTAGTTTGAAAGATAATATTAAATATACAGGGAGGATCAGTGTGGACTAGCTTTATGTAGCTCAGGTTAGAAACCAGTGAAGGTCTTTTGTGAAAACAATAATGAACATTTTGGGTGTCACAAATCCCGGTTAGTTTCCTGACTACCTCAGGTACAATTACGTAGCTCCACGTTAAAGACTCCATTCTGTAAAATTAGATACTTTAAGGCATGAAGGCGTTGAATCAGACTGGCAAAATTATCTAATCTGTTGACTAAACTGTGTTCGTCGAATCCCGGATGTTACATTTATCGATTAAATGCATATAGGTACACAGTTGAAATAATAAATGCGTTTTATTTTCATTTCATGTTAAGCTTACAATCCCAATTTAAATTGTAACGTGTCTGGTATAAACGTTTAGAAATCTATCAAGAACTGTAGGAGAATTTCAATCCATCATGCTCGGTTGCTACAAATGAAGACTCGGATGTCGGTAATCAAATCTAGATTGAAACCTGTAGAATGACACAGAGGGCCAGAACTTCAGCAGAATACCAAATATCATATAACGATGAGGACAATTAACATTCTTCTAGTCGATTAATGTATTTTTAGTGTAAATGCTTAATTTTTCTGTTACTTTACAAAAGCTCTTTGAAGTGACGAGATTATATGACACAGAGTGAGTTAAAATTCCCATATATTATGAACACGACAGAATATTGGTGAAAGCGGTGAAGGACCATTTCTAAATAATATCCCGATATTTGATGGCAGAAACTTGGGCTAACCAACAAAAGCTTCATTTATGACAATCGGCGGAGATTCCAATAGGTAACCTCCTGAATGCAAGGCTTGGGCCTTACTACTGTACAAACCTGTTATGTGTATAATGAACAAAAATCTTACTAAAGGCTTGGAGTAGATTGAAATTCCAAATACGTTCTTCGTGCGTGGGTGTTGAAGGCGGCATACAGCTTTGTTGATAACCACTGCTCAAGGGAATTCTGACTCGAATAAAACAATAAATGCAACAAAGGCACTATGGTGTCGAAATTTATTGCTGAGATAATGTTATCTGAGGAAACTGTTGTTGTCCAACAAAGATATCGTCTCACATTGTTGCTACAATGTGTTCCTGCATTGACAACGATTCATCCGGGATGCCTGGTTACTAAGGAAAATACAGCCAGACATACATGAATAATGTATAAGGTAAAGCTTTCGCGTAAAATGTCCTTCGCTAACGCTAGAACATGAAGAACATTCAACAAATTAGATCTAGGGAATTTCAAGGGCGAGTAATAATAGATTTTCTCTCTTCCGATGTGTAATTTATTCTACCCTCTGTACTCGCTATGATGTTCTTTGTATTTATAAGTAGCTACCAAACTACGTTCTGAGCACAGCCAAATCCGTAAATGATTCATGCAATGTAACGTTCCACAAATTCGTGTCACTACAGAAAAATACAGTCGAGATATTTTTCGAAACCATTAGTGGCATTGTTCCTAAAATTTCACTCTTTTGCAAACACTATCGTCCTGATTAATACAGAATACGACAAATATTTTTAAAAAGTACTTACAGGCAATGTCCAGGTGTTCTTCCTTTCCTGACAAATAAGGCAGCACTTTATCTGTGCATCTTTGTTTATAATCCGGCTTGTAAAATTCAAGATCACGAATCAATTTTCTCTGGAATCAAGTCGAATTAAACATCACGATCCACAGTTTTAAAATAATAACTGTTCAATCAAGATCTCATTGCATGAAATTTTAACCTTCCTCATTGTACTATTCTGCACTATAAGATTGTCAGCGGAGGGCACCCAGTATCCGCCATCAGTCTTCATCCGCCGGGCTCGTCTTCACTGGAGCGGACACAGATTCCGCGCGCCTATTGTTTGCTGCTGCTGGATCTCTGAGAATTCTTCCTCTACTCTCATATTCTTTTGCGTCTTTCTTCTTCTGCTTTTATTTGTGAAGATACTAAACCTCACTTGACCTGCACCTTCCTTCACGATTCCAAGGTCAAAAGTTTCCGTTCAACATTGATTGGCGGGATAGGAAATTACAAGCTCTGCAACACAGCTGCAGTCCTCCAATCCAATGCCGACGTCTTACAATGACTTTTCATTGTGGATTTCCCATACGACTTACGTGTACTCCACTCGTCCTCCATCCAGGACTCCAAGATCCTGGAAATACGTTTGATCTCCTTTTCCTTTTTTAGTTATTACCTAATGAATTACCTATTTTAGCCCTACATTTCCTCCCATTCTTTCTACAAGTACACACACACACATTATATATATATATATATATACTCTCAAAAATGTTCGTTCATCGTCCCAATATTCTATTTCACAAAAAAATTCACGTATGAATTCAGATAACCAATCAATCACTAACGAAATAACCCTGTGCAACAGAGACCTGCTTTTCAAGACAGTAGTCGCTCAGCTAGCCAAGAAATGCCCTGCTATTCTCGAAGCCCGAATACCGTGGTCAAAAGAGCCTCCTGTTGATCAATATCTTAAGACGCATTAATCCAGTCTACGCCCTCCCACCTCATTTTCCTGTAGTCCCGTAGGCATCCCAAACATAATCTCGCACCATCCCAAAAACAGAGAAGAACCAAAGGAGATATATATATGTTTCTTACGGGTGCTACTGTGGACCACAGACTTTCCTATTATTTAAACACAGACATTTTAGGAGAGAAATATTTAAATGCCATTATATTATAGAAATTTTAAAGGAAGCCAGCGACATGTTACAGTTCCGAGAAAAGCTAAGACTACACGCAGAAATTAGCTTCATTCACTGCATTATAAAGCTCTGCGTCAGTGGGAGGAATACACAAAGGTCTCAAGATTAAGATAATTACGGGCACAAACCACACTAAATAACCTATTTTACAGCCGCACGAACTTCAAATTTCGTATTAATACAATTATCTTCCATGTTATTTTGCGAACGCTTTACTCCAGCACTGAGAGAACAATATAAAATTTCAAGTAATTTACTGGAAAACAAAGAGCCTAGAATATAAATTAGATAAAAGATAATTAAAAAAGTTTAATGTAGGGGAAACTGAAGCTATGAAGGTGATGACCTTCCGAATTATTGGATGTACACCTGAGAAATGTCCTTTTATTCTAATTTCTTTCAAGTTGCTTTCATCTTTGACTTCTAGTTTTTATCTTTCGTTGTCCTGAACCAGGTGGTAGCTATTTTACACTCCTTGGTTTGACCATTCTAGTAATATTTTGTAGATGAAAGAAACGAATATCCTCATTATTAAATTTTCCCCCCCATCTATTTTTACTTCTTACGTTTTTGGTTTAAATATTTTTCTTCAGCACACTGTTCTCAAACGTGCGCCATCATGATCCATCTCTCAAGCTAATAGGCCAAGTCATACACCCATACAAAACTGTTGGATAATTTTAGTTTTTTTATTGGAATCTTTACGCTTTTCCGTAGCAGACTTGAAGGTTAAGGACTCTGAACAGGGTGGTAGAAACCATTTCCCTAATTTAATCTCTTCTTAATTTCATTTTGTGTGTTATTTCAGAATAAAAGTAGGGAAAATTTAGGCATTTATCTCGCTTTCCAAAGTACGGTGAAGAGGTAATGTATTTCGGAACCTTCATTACAGATACATATCTTTCGAAAACCGTTCCCAGTGACGTCTGTACTGTTTGACAGACACGTTACTCAGCAGACGACCTACTTCTGTTACGCGGAAAAGAAACTTGTGATTCGAAAGATGCGCATATTCCAATGGAAATACGAAAGAGAAATATAAAGCAACGAATACAGAACATTAAAAGGAAGGGACCTAAAAAATGAAGACAAGATGGTTGAGATATGTCTGATGAGAAGACAGAGATGACAGAAGGACACGAAAATAGGGCGAAGTCAATTTTGGGCGCTGAAGGCAGCTCATCTTCGCCAGTAGGAGAGGAGATGCACTTGGAGCAGGTGGTGCTCCGGAATAGAGGCAAGATTAAGTTTCGTAATGGAAGATTCCTTCTCGGCAACATAATCTTGAAGACGGTTGCATGGATGATTCATTGCCCGTCAAATACTCGTCACACAAAGACCCCTTGCTAGCTTGGTGGCACACAGACGCCTTCCTATCGTATTATATTGTTTGGAGATGGCTACTAGACAAACTCATTTTTCCGTCGAACATTACACAGTTACAAGAGATATTGACAAGCCAACTGACGAATTATTGAGTGTTCTGAAATGAAACAAAAGTGAGTGTATATACCCGACCTCGTTTCTGGAAGCAATAAAATTAAGACAGCCATTTTTTATTCCCCTGTACCAATATGTAACGTTCTGAAATATCGAGAGTGTAATGCGGTAACTGCACTTGTGGAGGAGACTGAGACAACTTCAATGCCTGTATCAAGTTTCATGTTTAAGTTTCATTAAAAAGATCTATCAACTGACCACGTCATACAATGTCTACTGGCAGACATGTTTGAGGCGCTTAGTAGGCTATTTTCTTAGGCGAGCAGAGAGAATACGACATATCGCCTCTGTAAAGACGGTTGGATTACACCGACAATCGAAGTACACATTCCGTAATACGAAGCAGGAATGCCAACCATTCAAATGCGGTGTTTTGAGCTTGATTTCGTGAGGACTTGAACGTGGATACCAGCGTTTCTGAAGTAAAATACCACTTCCATGTTCAGTGCTGATGGCGGAGGCGATATGTTCTTCCAGAATGTTAGTTAGTATCTACCTACAAATCCACGCGGTGTTAAAACAATGTAAACCAACACCGACATGTATTTGTTTATGCGTTGTAAAATGTAAATTATTGAAACTGTTTCTCTAACACCAAATTACAGTGAATGTGTCCTATTCTGTGATGTGTGAAATACATTAATATAAAGATTAAGAACGAGAAAGCCCTAATTTAATCAAATGTAGTTCAAAGAAGACGACATCGAAACATTTTCTAAGCATTTATTTTATCATTTACGTTACATGTTTCTATTTTATTCGTCTCCTTATAAACGACAAATACACCTATGACATTTGAAATACTTACTGCAATTATTCTAAGTAGTACATATAAGTAGCGGAACATAAAACTGTCATAAAAATAGATTCCCTAACCAATTTTCCCCAAAACGACTAACATCATATAACTAATTACCGTCATTAGCCTTATGACGGTTAAGTAATGAAACAATTATACCCACTGTATAACTATTGGTAAACACACTGATTGCCATTCCCTGGAAGAGATATATTCATTGTAACAGAGCTGTCTTGTAATTCGCTTTATCAGACATCCATGTAGTTTCACAGAATTAACCAATGAAAACTTTATAATGAAATAAGGTAAGAATGTCGAGATTAGTTAAAAGACATAACAGTTGAGATAGATAATTAACGTAAAAACAGACAGAGCTATTTGCCAAAGTAACAAACTTCCCACACAAAAAACTCGATTAGCTTCCATCTTGAGCTGACTTGCTAGTATTCCTCGTAACACTGTTTGCATAGAGTTACACCACAACAAACACAAACATAATAGCACAGTGTGAATAAAAAGAAACTTGTTTATTAACAAAGGTAGTCGCCATGTAACTGAATTTATTTTTAAAGCCTGAAAAAAGTAGGAGTTGAACTTGCTTCATTTATTAAGTAAAAGGAAATGGATGAAGGAAAGATTTTCTCTGAAATGTTTACAATCCACGTACAGAATTTCTCCCTCTACTGCGCTGAACTAATCATAATTATCTCGTTCTTCTCGTTGTGACTTAAATTACAACAGAGGGAAAAGTTTGCGCTTGAAATAAATTTGACCTTCCACCGAACCGAAACAACAATAAACTATGTCCATGCAATCTGTGTTGTAATGTTGCTTGCGAATTTGTGGTAAGAAAGTACTTCTCCCCATTTCACTTCACTCTGTTGATTCAAAGGAGACTTCATACAGCATTTACCCTGTTCGTCACTCATTTTACTCTTTGCGAAAAACAAACTACATTAAAAAATGGCTATATACCTAAATTTAGTTGTTCACAGCTGAAAAGAATTTAAGCAATGTAGTTAGTGATAAGACTATTTAAAAAGGCTAAATTAATTAACAATGCAAACAAAGAGATCTTTACATTCACAGAAAGGATAAACCATATAAAGTTGCATTATTTAAGCTGTAAATTTTATAACTCTCCTAATTGGATACACCAAGTAATAAAAATATCATATTTCTTGCTTACATCCATTAAAAAGTCAAAATAAAAATTAGAATTTACCTCCTACCACTGTTAAATTTGTCGACATTGGTCTTGGGGGTTGTAACGCACGTCGAGTGGTCTTGTACGTTGATAGCTACAAATAATCTTCATCGACTTCAACAATAGGAACCGATGCTATTGTTCTAACACAGTGTTAAGTGTTGATAAAAACGAGACGCTTGTACCTACAAAAGATCAATACCCCAGTTCATACCAGCAAAATATCGCCTACTGTTTCCCCCTTTTATGGGATTAACACATCAGTTGGAGCTGTGTTGAATATATTGTAAAAACAAGTTCCAATTCACAGCTACTTCCGCTTTGAAGCCAATATTGTCGGTATTCAAAGTGTGACATTTGGCTGTATTTCACGCGTTAATATGTGTGTAAGAAGAAATTAACCTCTTTAAAGACTGTGAAAATAATACCTAATACAGTTCATACCACATATAATAATTTTTGCTGATTAACGTAAAGTCGCAGGTGTTCCAGAAATGTGTTGCTACAAGACATTTGCGCATAGCCACATTAAATTATGCATAAAGTATGCTTTACAATCCACGTTACTTAATAGATTGAGATTAAATTCAGTACTGGTAAATCTGTACACTGAAAGCTACCAGAAGGATATACGAAATATTGGTTACTATCGGTCCAAGTGTAATTCCAGCTTGCATGAAAAACAAATCATTTCACAAGAAATACACTTAATTTATCATTCAGAGTTACCAACTTCTATTTCAAATATTCTTCGTTTTGTTTTAGCTCTTGACGAAGGACAAAAGAATAATTTTCGCTCAGTATATTTATCTTTGTTAAAAAACTTCAGTTAGGTCCAAAACACCGCAAAGAATGCATCTAGGATATGACTGAACAATAACACACTCTTGATGTCATGTAAGAATAATGCGTTCCGATGTCGCCTGCCACTAGAAGAATTCAGTGAAACACAATTTATATTCCGAGAATTGAGGCTTTCATTACAGTTAAAATGTGGTTTCTGGTCCTCTATATAGTGAAGGCATGAAGTCATGTACCTTGAAAATGGAGGTAGAACGTTCCTCCGAAGCATTGGTAAGAACCACAGCACAAAATGATTGGTTTTTGTGTACACGATAATAAGCCTCCGGTTACATAAAAGCTAGTCAATTCCTTGAATAACTGAGTGACTATAAGGTTCTTTGGAAGGACTATAAACCACGCAGTTAATTATGACATTCATTAGTACCTTAACTGAGATACAATTAATCACTGGCCTGCGTGACACTTTGGAACTTCTGTGACGTGTATTTCACACTATCGTTGCCTCGCCAGCTTCGGAGTTATTTGGCAGATATCAAGTGTTCCTTCGGCTACAATTCCTGCCCGGTTAAGAGACGCTGTGTTTTTTTTTTTATTTAGACAAAATAAATTTGTGTACTGGAACACGAAATGGTTTCGAGGGTACGAATTCTTTCCTTGTGTCACTTTTTCTTTACTGCGCCATCTGAATATTTTAACCACATAGCGATCTTGCAGGGCTATCAAGTGTCCACCCAATTCCCATGTCGAGCTTTTTCTGCTTTCCTCCAGAGCGGTAGCAGTAACTACGATCCACGTTTACTTCTGCACCAACTGCAAATATCACATATGTGACTCCAAAACCTATTTAATTCAGGAGATTTTTTTTTCTCGGTTACAAATATTGCGTTTAAGTTTTAAACGTGGTCAAAGTAGTGATGCTGTACTTTCAGCGATAACGGTAGTTACAAGTAGGCCTACCAAAGATTAAAAGTTTTTCTTAATACATTCTAAATTTTTCTAACTGTATTAGGTTTTTTGCAACTATATTATTATTTAAATTCTAGACTTTGTCCATAGCATCCTTCTCTAAAAGATAACTGCGTTTTGGAAATTTAATCTTTTCGGTCCTACGTTTAATTGAGCAAATAATTCCCACCCCTTCAACTAAAAACAAAACAAATCTTAGTCCCGAAAATTTATGCTATTTTAATAAAACTAGAAGAATAAAATGCCAACAAATAAATAGTAATAGTAATTCCTTTCAGTCCTTTAAAGCCCAAAACTCATCTAAATGATACTTAGATATTCTGTTCCTACCTCAAAGAGAACGCACCGTGTTTTCATTAAAAAATTCAGGTGATTAAAGCTATTTAGGGTAACAATAGCTGTTTTTATATGAAACCCATAAAATCCTCTGAGAACATATTTAAAGTTACTAAGTGCTAAAGTAGGTGGTACATATAGTTACCACTGCGCTTTAAAGTGTTAATTCAGTCAACGCTTAAATACGCCTCTGTCTTCTGATCTGCTACAAAACGATATACGATTCTGCACAGTAAATGCTTTAACCTACTTTTTCGTGTCTGCTGTAAGTACGACATAAAACAATAATACTTTCGTCACTCTGCCGTGGTAAACAAGAACTTTCCTCGTAGCTGTCAATCGGCCAGGTACGACTCAGATGTCGAACAAAGAGAGATCTATAGCCATCATTTCGTAACACATTCTGCCGCAATACTTCATTTCACTTATCATGGCTTATTTACCAATTTATTATCCGGTTATTTACCGACACTGTTTCAATTGCAATATGATTATGTTTATTCCTTATTTTATTTTAATAATATCTCTTAGTAAATATCACACGTAGCGTCAAAACCAGGGTTATTTTGAGTGATACATTTGGAAAGACGTGCGTGGAAGCATCCTTGGCATATTTGAAAGTTACGACCTAGTATTTTCCTGGAAGAAATTGAGGGTGTTCATGAAAAATTCAGTCCTAATATCCGTTCTCCAGACCAAAAATAGAACCCGGAACTCTCCAAATACTCATAAGATGTGCCAATGACCAATTCATAAAATTACGTAACGTGAGATAAGCCTATTGTGCAGAGTAAACATGAAATATTCAGTAGCATTTGAGGTTTCTATGGCGGTGAGTACGAAGATGGCTGTCTTCTGGGTTATAGCGCAGTGTAGTCTGGTAGAAGTTTACCAGCGTTTCATATGTCCTTGCTGTCTCCATCATCAGGGTGATGATAACCAAGGACCTCCGAAAAGTTGGTAAACTTTTACCAGACTACACTGCGCTACATACATATTTCCCTGTGAAATAATTAAACAAAAGTTTAATTTACATAATATTGGCCACAATCTAGGGGAAGGGTCGGAAACCGGAGGCTCGCGAGCAACATGTACCTCTTTAAGTGCATACACGTGACTTCTTACTAGCAGGCTAAACAAACGGACGAGTCTTTACACGTGTGTTGACCCATCAGACCAATGCTCGAGTACATATACTATTGAAATGTTTTTAATTAATTAATAAACACCTAATGCATATGTAATCAGCCGCATTAAATTCTTGCTTATTTATGATACGATTAACAATTATTTCTTCATTATGTTTAACACTTCACAGTTCAGCGCAATGTTTCTTGTCGTTAAATATTTTATTTACTGTTTATTTCAGTTGTTCTGTTTTTCATGCAAAACATAAATAAACAGAACTTTTTATTTTGACGTTATAACCCTCTTGCATTGTATTAAATTTTCTAAACTGTATAAAATAAGAATAAACACACCAATACAGATGAGCCTGATGAAAAATGTCTCTCAATTATCTAGTAAAAACAGATGAGTGTTTATAGGTATTTACAAGAGCACTCTTAAAATTTATTTTTAAAAGATATTACGAAAAAATGCATTGCTCCTTTACAAGCTTCCCGACCGTCGCTTCAAGATACTGAGGTTATTCTAAGTTATCTGTAACATAACTGTAACAACTATAATCATAGGAATGAAGTAGGTATTACACTTGGATCAGTGTCATGTATTGGACACTCAGGAC
This sequence comes from Zootermopsis nevadensis, assembly GCF_977971745.1. Taxonomy (NCBI): domain Eukaryota; kingdom Metazoa; phylum Arthropoda; class Insecta; order Blattodea; family Termopsidae; genus Zootermopsis; species Zootermopsis nevadensis. Next base: position 19,608,658 of record NW_028259154.1, on the reverse strand, counting down.
AGAATCATTTAACTGGTATTTCTGCAACTTCATTCAAACATTTATTCTCGGCGTAAACTGTTAGAGAGGGGCCTGTACTTGTTGAAAATTTGAAAGGAAGTTGGACGTAAAGGATTGGTTGGCAAGGCATAGGTCTACCACCCTATCAATACTGTATTGAACCCCCTCCATCCATTACACTCCAGCAGTTTCTCCTAGTCATGAACATAAACGAAGTTCAAGGTTGGAAATGGTACAGTCAATACCAAAAGGAACCACACAGGATTACAGCAGGCCATGCACTTGGCTGAATGCACAGTTCTGCTGCACTTAAGACAAAATATAGGGCTGCTTCGAGTTACTTAAATACATCCGCGTATCTATCAAATGTCAGAATGAGATGGCTAATAAAGTTCAATCTAATATGGAAATCCATAATTTATTAGAAAAAAATCTTATTTATAAAGGGCTTACTGGTGGATTAAATTCGGGAAATGCTTGCTACTACCCATCTGAAGCATAAAGAATGAAATGTACAAGAAATTTATTGTCTTACGTGTTGTCTGGTAATGAGCGACAAACCTCTCCCCTCTTCCTAAGCGAAGATTACAAACTGAGGGTGAGACTGTTTGCTAAAGAGACTGATTGGACCTAGAAGTGACGAAGTAACAGAAGACTATAGATAAAACTGCAGAACGAGAAGCTTTACTAGTTGTTACTAAGACAATCGAATCAAAGGGATGAGACTGGCAGGACATATAGCACGCGTAGGCGACATTAGAAATATATTCAAAATTCCAGTAGAAATATGAATGGAAAATTCCACTTGAAAGGCCAAGGAGTAGACCTGAGCGTGGACCTACTATTATACTTGTCTTTATGGGAATAAGCTGAAAGAATGTGGACTGGATTAATCTGGCTCAAGATATAAACCAGGGAGTATATTTGAGCAAACGGTAATGAAACTTCGGGTTAAATAAAATCAGGGGAATTTCTTGATTAGCTTATCGACTATCAACTTTTCAAGGCCTGCTTCATGAGGTCAGTAATAATTATATTTTTACAGGGTGATTAAATTGATATGTATGATATGGGCGAAGCATGTAGCAAGTATGAACATTTTAGTCGAACAAAATCTCAAGGGAAAGTATCATTTGGAGATTTGCCTCTAAATGAAAGGATAATATTATAATGTATCTTGAATAAAAATAAATGTTTAGAACAGACTGAACTAACTTTTATGAATATTGTAATGAGTCGTCGGGTTCCATAAAACAGGGAAATTATTTGAACAGTTGAGCAAATATAAAGTTTTCAAGGAAGAAAGGCTTGTTTGTCAGTCAGTTAGTCCAATCCCAGTCCTCCAGTAGTTTGTTAGTTACTGGTGGAGTTATTCTACTTCTTTATATCGTTACTGAGACTGCTTTGAATCCAGTGACCGCATCCCCACTGATCCCAAATAAATGAACCAGACGATTGCATCTGTATTGAAATAACGTCAAACAACGCCCACACTTGCTGGCAGCTAGGGTGGTTACAAAATATCGCCAACGACAGAAATGTAAATAAATGCCAATATTCCGCGGAGAATCAAATGGGAAAAGCCTTTAGGTAACAACAAAGTCAATACTGCAATTTTTTTAACAAGCGAGGTTTATAAAAGAAAGAATTTAAAAAAGTGTTTAATTTCCGAGCTAACATGAAAATCTCGCAACTGTATATTCTATTCAGTATATTTCTTTCATACGTGGCGTATTTAGTGATACTATACCAAAGACGGAAGTACGTAAATTAAATGAAATACTGAGACAATTATGGGAGAACTGAGAGGGCTATGATTGGAAAATTCTTTAAAGGCACATACCTAAAATTTGACGGATATTCTTCAAGAAATATGTTGCTCAAATCAAGATTCGAACCGAGTACCTCTGGGACTTAAGTCGGATATTTTATTCCTTTGCTATAACTTCAAGGTCCTTTCCTGTGTCAATTTTAACGTTCGATCATCTAGTGGACGAGTGGGCACACAAAATCGCATAGCTATTTTTATTTGAAACTCAGGTACTCAAGAAATTTTCTAAATTTTATGGAATCCTAGGATTCCAGATGAATCTACAACTGAACCAAAGATAATCAGTCCACAGCTTTACACCCTATTTACTTAAAATCCATTTTAATATTATCCAGTCCCATAAGACATATTTCTTTTAGGCACTGCATTCAGAACGGCTCTGGGGGCCACACGACCTCATATTCAGTGGGCACCGATATTTTTTTCTAAGGGGATAAAACGACCGGGGCGTGAAGCTAACCACTCACCTCCTCTAATGTCGATGTCAAGAATGAGTGACCTCTAATCCGGAGAACATCTGTACGGTTTGGTACTTAATAAACACCAGGAAATTTACCATACGTTAATCAGTTTTTATAAATGTACGTAGTTCTGCGAGATATCCCATTTTGTTTTCAATAAAAGAGGCGCTTGATATTAAAGGCAGTAGGCACTATAGACTCAGAGATTAAAATGTATAACACTGAGGCTACATTCACGTGTGCTGCAGTGAAGAATAGAGCAGAAAGGGGATTAATGAATCACAAAAGCATATTTCGGACCCACGCTGTACTTAATTTTAGTGCAAAAAGTGTTAACTTCATACCCAAACTGTAATCGCAAGCTTTATGCTATAAGAAGATTAATAATAATGCGAAAAGATAAAATGTATAGAACGACAGGGAAAAACAAAACTACTGACGATGTAGTCAGTTACGAGCACAAAGAGAGAGAATGAAATAAAATACAAAGCTTGAGAACAAGTAACACTAGTAATGAGCTAGTTGGTAGTCGTATGCCTTTCGTGAAGAAGGAAAAAGATGCAGAAAGCAAATTTTATTGGTCTAAAACCTGGTCTTATTTTGAATATTTAAACACTAAAGTAAGTGCATGTGATATTTTAAAGTATTTCTTATTCCTAAGAAATCATATAAACATCTGATATCAAGAAGTTTACAGAATAACTTAAGTTTATTATGATAACTTTATTACACACACAAATTCACTCTGTTCGGGAAATATCGAGTTAAACTTGTAAACATTTAATATACAATTCTGTTAGTTTAACAGATACGCTGTCAGTTGCTAGTTAGTGATGATGTATATAGAATAACAGAGATTTTGACTTGCTAGTACATAAAAACCTTGCATTCCGAGTGAAACATATTTTTATTCCGATAATTAGTGCCGCTCTATCATCTGCTAAAATTTTGTAGCATAGAAAGAAGTCTAACAGCACAATTATGAATGATAAACTCGAAGGAATATAAGAATAATCTATATAGAACACTTTTAAGGCGGGCTTATCTTTTAGCAACCTGTTAAGAAGCAAAACAGAGCCCATTTGGAATTCGAACCGCGCACCTCCGGAATGTAAAACGTGCTACGGCCATGTAAATTACATTAGTAATAACGCAACATAGCTCATGGCGCAGCGCCTTCATTCATCAGCTAAAACTGACTGAACTATCAATATTAACAAATTTTATATTATTTTGGAGTTCATAAGTTCATTATTGTGCTCGCATTAGCCTGGCACTAAACTCAAATCTGAATGAATTTAATCGTTGGCCGATTCATATACCATAAAATAAGCTGTCATAACTGTGTCCCTTTATCAGTAAACTCTCATGAGAACTATTTCAGAGAAACTGATTGAATACTAAACAGAGACAGAATTGTTATTTTTCATTACAATTTCTGATAACCGAAAGTACCTAAAATCATGCCTATTGGTAAAATTTCAGTCGAACAAAACACTGCTTTTATTCCATGGGGTACTGGTGATGCGGATACTGAAGATTGCGAGGAAATTGGTTTTCTTCGTTCGTCGTCCGCGTGATAGGGTCTGTACGGTACATGTCGTCCCCTACTGAAACATCACACACATACGCCAGCTAGATGAAAAACTACCAAACACTTTGCATTCATTCCATTTCCATGTAATTTCCCCGCAGAGAATGTCGAAAAGTAGAAATGACTTTACAACAATGAATTATTTACCAACATGGCAGACCTATAATAAATGTCTAACAGATTGGGATAGCTAGAAAATTTCCTGTAAATACTTATTTATATTTAAATCTTTGTAATACGTTATGTAAATTGTATATAGGCATGTACCCACTAAATATATGTGATATGTTTAACAATTTTTTAAATAACATCAGCGGGAAAAAGAGTAGTTTCTGAAGCTTACATTTGATTTAGAACAAATCTATAAGGCGTAGCCATCTTTTGGTAGAAACTTAAAATATCGACGTCTCATTAAAATATCCCCATACAGTTTCTTGGATTATTGTCCATAACTTTCCAGTACCACAAAAATATAGGCATTCATAATAGTGTCGTAACTTGAAGCATTTCTAAGGTAAGATTAGCATAAAAATAAATATGTGAACAGAGTGTTTTTTCATCACCCCCTTAACGTTTTCAAAACACTAGAAACTAAACTATCAATATGCAGTATCATGTCAGTTGTCGATTTATAATAAAGTACTTTACTTTGCGGCAGGATCATATATATGCCTATGTTCTTAAACAAAAGTAATTGTCACTACCACGTACTAAGCTCCTCGAACGTTACGATTAACAACTTTCCTCCAACTTCTGCCCGTCGTATTACATGATATAGCAACTTCGTGGATTATATTTCTGTCGTTTTGTTCCATACTCTCTTTAACTGCCGTATTGATTCCTGTAGTTCTCTAATATCTTATGACGTATCCCACGTAACACAGAACTACCTAACTGTGTTAAGGTTCATACGAACGTCATTGTCTCACTGACGGACCCATACTGCTGTCTATATGGTCGAATTTTCTCACGTGTTAACCCTTTAAAACCCAATTCTACCCACGTGTACCACATGATATAACAATAATGATTCTTAGGCTAAGCAGCGACTATTTCTTTAAACAGCTTTAGCCAACAGATCTTCGTACCGGAGACGTTTTGTTTGAGGAAAGAACAGAGTTTTAAACATTACTTAAATGAGCTTCGGATTTCAAAGAAGTAAAAAATTTAGGTATCAATTTTGTACGAAGGTTTTTGTAGAAAGATACTGAATTAATGTCGAGGCCAGTGACTTGTAGAAAACAGATGAGAGATCGCATGACTTTAGATTTTCCACTCTATTTCAACTTGTAACACTAACCTTAGACAGAAAGTCATACGGACAGTTTAAGAGACACGAAACGAATTTTAATATTCTCGAGATAAAGATTAGTGTTTTATAAACGAGAACAAAATAAATTAAACCTCAAAAAGAAGGAAATTATTCCCAATTCTAGATGTTAATTTTTAGATGTATTTAATGTGCGTTGTGGTTTGGCAATGTTCTTAAATCTTTTCGTAAAATAAATTTTGCGTAACTTTCGAAATATCCGGCGTTAGGAAACGAGACGTAAGGGAACAGAGGAAAAAAGTTAATTGTGTGGCTAATGAATAAATTGCACTCAACTGTTAATACACACTTGAGACTTTCTTCAGCCAACAAGCAGACTACAGTTCGTTATACGAAACCGCCAATTAAAAACACAATAAACTTAAAACAAAGTTTCGGAACAGAAAAAAGAGTCTACTTAAACAATGAAAGTTCATAATTTAACTCCCGACCACTTTACTAATAAAAAACATTTATAGTTCAGTACCCGATTCTTTAATGCAAAGTTGCAAATATTCACGTTAAATTTCTTGAGGTGAAATTTTGTTCTAAGTTTAAATTCTGGTTCATATATGAGTAAAGCCAATATCAGACTTGTGCCAAGTGCATAAGAATACACAGGGAACAGCCATTAACACCGGAGCCCGAAGGGTGTAGTTTTCATCTTGAAATATATTTCCAATATTTCGCTAGACAACTGTCTTCAAACAACTGCACCAAGCACTACCCGATAAATTAATTAGGAGTGCTACGATTTGTGCTTTTGTAAAAAAAATTCCTAGAAAAATTCTACACTGAATCAAAGTACGTGTATCTATTTTACTAGAACAGAAAAGTTGCGTCATTACGAACTGGACAACCATTAAAAGTACCATTAGAATGGTACAATGTTGAGGCCCTAACAGTTCGATGTATTCTCTTAACTTCGTGACCAGAAAAAGACAACAAATTATTAAACTCCTCAGTATACACCGTAGATACCTCAAGGCCTGTACCAATTCAATTCATTTGTCTCAAACTTGCCTAGTCTACCATTCCGTAGACTTATTACCCTTCACATGTGTGTTGTCTTTGTCAATTTATTAAATTTCTCAAAACCAGTAGGAACTTGTGTAGTCTTGATAAATACGATAAATTATAAATTACAAAGCCTTCAAGTACAGACAATGCATGGACTTACAGTAATGTAATAGAGACAGAGATTAGTACAAACATGCAAGACAATTAAGAAACTAAGCATTACTGCAGGCGATAATTAATAACAATAATTTTCGAGTCCACTTCCTGCAACACCACAAACGTTCAAGCCCTAGACTACATAGTCATACTAACGGAGCAATTCTTGTTTCACACTAGTGCACATAGTGGGAGGATGATGGATTATATACACGCCGCACACGTGTGTGCGACGGTCCCGTCTATGGGGAATACCGCCATATATAGGCATGAAATTGGAAACGTTATACAAATATACAGTCAGATTCAAAACACAGGCTACAACACCTACACATATCTGCGTGTCCGTTACTAAATTTCATAAATCTATGAACCTTTTGTGGTTTATATCGAATTAAATTAGGACATTATATTGTTCTGATTAAACTTATAAATAATGGAATTTTATTTTTTTTGGCATGTTAACTATAAAGTATTTAAGGACGCACTTTAAATTCATGATGGCTAGTCACAAATCTTTAAACGTCTCAGCCGTAGTCACAGCTGTCCTATGTTCATCTCTAAATTTTGGATCATTATAATTAAATTTGGGAACAAATATATTTTATATCGTTCACAAATTTTCGGAATATACTATTTCCTTGCATATACTTTAAATTTACTTGTGATTGCGTAGTTCACATTCAGTTATTCATCTCAAAAATACATTTGCAGTGCTTCTATAGGACTTACCATTAAAAAAGCAAACAAAAAAGAATCAAGTCCGAGATACAAGAATGAAATCAGAAGCAGGTCCACTCCCGTGTAATCGACTCTCTCAATCACAGCTGTGGCCCCAGGAAGATTTTGCGACAGGAAACGTCTAGAATGGAGACCAAGGACGTAAAAAGGCCCACAAGTCGAAAACGGGGATTATGGGGTGAGGGGGTAAGTCTGTTTTGTTTCCATTGAGATAAAAAATAAAAAAAATTAACTTACGGCTATAGAGCAACTCAGTCAGACATCTCAGCATTTTACATCACTGTGACTTCGTGCAGGGCTGCAATATTGAAATATTCATGATAATTAATAGGTAAAGACATAATTTCAAATGCCAAAAGCCGCACCACAGGATATGCAGAAAGAGTGGAACAACGTCCAAATTGCGTCACTTTGAGGAAAAGGGCCACCGTACATATCAACTACGTAGGAGGTTAGGTGGGTGTTTTCATTCATTATTAAAAGTAAGATAAGCCAAAGCATGACAGATATTAAATTATTACTAAAGCCTTTCAGAGTAGAATATCATGTTTAATATTAATTCAATGCCTTCAGATCAACTTATAAAAGAAATAAGATTTTACACATTTATGAAAGAAACCATATTTTATTCTGCTTTCTAGCTTTGCTGTCCAAAGTGTAAACTGACGCAGACATTCGAGAGTTCTAAAATATTAAAATAGTCGGATTTTGCTATCAGGTCTTCCTCCTGTTTTGTGACATCCGCCATTCCATTCTACCGACACTAACAGCTTTAAATTATGTACGTTACTTGCACTTTCAGCTTCTGTATAAGAGATTCTATTAGTTATATTATATACTGTGGCAGTAAGAGAAGTGTATTTTTCCTTTAAAATAGATAATAGTTTTCACTATAAGCATAAATACATACTTCACACATACATACATACACACACACATTTACATACGTATGCATGCATACACAGAATATTGTTTCTAGCCCCCAATTTAGTCATGAAAACTGTCTACGAAAAAAATAAATTATATTGAAGTTATTACTTCATAATTACTCAAGATACCGATATGCAGAACAAATAAGTAAGACATCAGGTTCTCATTGAGACACGTAGAAAGATGGCTGTCTTATCAAAGGTGCTTACTGCCTCAATCATCAGGGCAAGGCTGATGATGGATGCAGTAAGCACCTCTGAAACGTCGGTCAATATCTTCAGGTCTGCAAAACTTAAGTTAGTCTTTCCCTACCCCAGTGACCAGCGCTGCCAGCCCCACCAAACAGAAATTATTTAAAGTACGAAATTCGTCAACATTGTATTTGAAAATTATGTTCCTACCTCAAGAGAGAAAACAACACGTGTCCATTAGAAAGAAAAGTTTTAATTACTCTTAGAGAAAATATCGCAGTTTATTGTGAGAATCATACTAAAAGGTCCAAAAATGCACTGCATGGGCACAATACAGAATAATCTAATCCTTGCATATTCACTGATCACAATCTCATTTCTTGATGATGATGATGTGTCAGTTGAACTAGTGCCCTTCGGACCCTGATCGCAGAGTTGTGCGTATTTGGGCACTGAAGAAGATGAGTAGAAAACGTAGGACAAGGACGAAAAGAAGCATAGTTATGCGGCCATGAGGCAGAATGCTTGAGTAGCTACTAGTCGCTCAGCTACTCAAAAAGTAGCAAAACGTTTATGAAACCCGAAGGTTCACCACAGTGTTTACAAAATCTCGCTAACGATCAATGTCCTCAACTAGTCTAATTCAACCCACACACAACTTCCCTGTAATCCCTTTCCACTTTAGAATGAATATTAATTTCTACACAACACCCGACGCAAAATAACCTATATAGTTGATACGTCAAGATACGACTTTACAAGACAACCATCTACACGGATGATCACAGATCCGTGGATCAGTTATAGCTTCCTAACTGAATAATTGCTGGTGGTAAGTTATGTTTCTGTTATTATCCAGTAGTTAGAAGAGTTATTAAGTCGGAATATCGCCTGTCGAGTGTTTTAATGCCTGCTCTTAATTTTCTTTATAGAATGTGACCTCCAAAACACTGAAGCTGTCCTGCAGATAAAAGGAAATTGCTCGCTTATGTTGTCACAGAGTATTACAAGGCTGAAATTACACCTCTTTGTAGAGCAGAGTCAAAGCGATCTTCGTGGCTTAGAAAGGACATCAAATATGTATTCATGAGTCAGTACAAAGGTTTTCGTTGATCACCTGATAGGATGTTATGGTCTTCTGTGAATGCTCAAAAGACCAATGACGTAAACGACATAGGATATTTGTCACTGATACTGACGTCTAATTTAGAAACATACAACATTATCCACATTTATATATATCAACCGACAAATAGGCTGTTTAATTTGTTAGATTTATAATATACAACGCTACATATTTTTCATAAACCCGAAAATGTATGTCTGCAAATATTAATTGTAATAAAGCAGACTGTATTTCGAAGTTTAAGATATAAAATACGTACAGATTTAATAAACGTTCAATTCATAAAACGTTAATTAACCCTGATGATGGAGGAAGCACGCGGCTCTGAAACGTTAATAAACTTCTAGTAGACTGCACGGCACTACGACACAGAAGGCAGCCATCTTTATTACGAAACGTTAGTTAATATGTCTATGTTATTTTTTAAGTTCTAATGCCGTGTACCAACATTTTGGACCGCCTACATATTCAGACACGAATTACGTCTCTTAATCTACTCAGACTCCAAACTTTTACAACTGATATTTTCCTCTCTGTAGAGATCTTCCTAAATCCAATCTCAATTTAGTTTGTTTCGTGTTGTTTTATGTAATATTTTTTATCTTCAGTTTATTGGTCATAATCCGTCTAGTCTTTTATGTTCTTATTCAGTTCAAAATACTTGGTTCCTCTTAGGAGCCTGTAACGTTCTTCCTATGGGGGTACACAACCTGCATGTCTGGAGTTAATTGTTGGATCACATTATTACTGCAACAATGTGTTCCATAAATTAACTCGGACAATGATGAAAGACTTACTTAAGGTGTAGAAATAACATCGGATCTCACCAGTGAATCAATGAACAATACATTTGGAATGTTACTTTACTCCAAACAGAACATTTTTCAAATCTCGTATAGTTTTCCTGTTGTTATATTTAAATTAGTTGTTCAACTACAATGGTGGGTTTGTACGAAGGGAGATGAAGCGTCATATTTATTACGTGTGCTTACTGCAATTTTCCTACAAGACTTTCTAACACACCCTGCTCTTCGCCAGATGACAAAGAAACTTTTGCGACTTCGTTATTTAGCGATGGTGTCTTGGGTTAACCCCTTACTGCGTAATTACACACAACTTCTGTGTTGATATTGTGTTTAATTTTTGAGCAAAAGTGTAACAGGCTACCACTTGAGAAGAATCGGGTTCTTTTCAGTAAATTTTAATTTGACTTAAGCCCTGCAAAAGTAATTTTGCTTCATCTCTCCTTTCATGTCACTGGAGACTAATATTTCCTTCGTATGCGTCATGGAATAAAGTTTCTGTTCTGTTTGTCCAATAATCTAAAATTTACTCTCAAAGAATTTCTGATGAGATACATCATTAATCACAATTTTTATCAGACTCTTACCAATAATTTAAATGTCGAAAGATAAGAAAGACAATGAATATTAAATGATCTTTGAAACACACTCATTGGCTTACTGAATGTCCTACAGACTGACCTACGTACTGAGAGGCTATCTGCACTGCGCGCCTATAACATGGTCCTAATTTTACATATATGAATATATAATGATGAAGAAGGAACATGTTCTGACAAAATATGTTAAGTCCATGGTTTTAAAAAATCCCAGCTTAACATGAAATTTTACAGATATTTATGATATTTAATAAGCACAGATGACGAGTTCTGGAACCAGTGGCAAAACACAATAGTGTCCCAGAACAATAAATATTTCTGTAAACGTAATTAATCAAGTGCTCATCTTAAGGGAGAAGCATTATGAGTTCCTTGAGGTAGGAACTGAATTTATAAAATATGTAGAAAGGTTCCTGCTTCATGAGGTTAATAAAACTATACGCGAGAAATTTAAGATCTGTAATACGACTGATGCTGGCCAAGAGAAGACTGAAAAGATTTTGAGGCTGTTAGAGACATTATTTTGTCCGAACCAAGAAGAAAGGAGACAGAAACAGAAGTTAAACATACGTACTGAGGCTAATATATAATTAACTTGGGTAACTCTTTAATGGTCATGCACGAATAATTGCAAAAATACAGTGAAAATGGGAACAGTATTAAACTCTAAAGTTAGCAAGCAAACTATACACGACATACTTCATGCAAAACTGTGATCGTCTCTTATGACACTATTGCTCCAACATTAGACCTTCTCGGTGACGCTGCGAGTGACAAAGACAGACGACCCTTGATGACTGCTCGCCCCACAAAACTAACAGCCACAAGAAACTTGACTACGTCAGTGATTTGCATCCAATTAGAAAACAGCATCACACGTCTTGACTGAGCATTATAGTACATCAGTGATGTGAATCCAGCACACACACGTCGTCTGTATCGGACATATTATTTTTCCTTCGTTTAGTCATCATAGGGCAGGTTGCATTGCACATCATGACGTCACTGAGCAACAAATCTTTTCTTCAACGTCCAAGATTTACGTTTTGAGTACCGTGTCAACATAAATTAAAAACTGGTCCTTAACTGAAAATAGATGAATTCAATTCACATAATTACGTCCTATCTTTCTAACATCCATTTTAATATTACACTATCCTCTACTATAAAACGTTTTTATGCATTTCTCATCACTCCCATGCGTGCTATATATATATATATCACATCCTCCTGGTTTGGTAATCTTAATAATATTTAGTGAGGAGAACAAATAATTAAGCCTCTCAATGTGTAATTTTCTCCAGTTTACCTTTACTTCCTTCCTCTCAGGCTCAAACATGTTCTGACATCACAAAGATATGAACACTTAGCAGTAACCTAATTATTCTGTGGTTAATAACTTTCTACTACAATAAATTCGTAATTTATTTTTCTTCTAAAGTTGAAAGTACTAATATTAGTACGAATATCTACAAACAGAAGAAGTCCCAACCCCTCTGAAGCTACTCGTGAAATATGGGGGTTTGTTCAACCCCCCGGTTGAGTTAGCAAAGTAATAAACCTGTGATTAAGTTTCCCCCATCTCATACATCGGTCGTTGGTTCTAATTTCACTAATTGATCACCCATTCACGAAACGATACTCTGTGTCATTTCTGGAAAGTGCTATAACCGATAAGTAATCAAAGAACAAATTTCCGTCGGGTTTCACTGTATTTTAATTAACAATATTGCTTCGCCCTGATTCAGAGTGGAATCACTCATGACTTGTAGCTTCACAAGTCAGTTTGGTGTAAGCATTTCGATCAGTGAAATTTGCTTACAATCATTACAGATTATGAATGGTTTATGCTAGACTGACTTCCGAGTTCTGTTGGCATGAGAGAACAAAAGAAAGTTAACGGTAACATCAGGATGTTGTCGTCTCGAAACTAAGTTCTGTTACGATAGCCCTTCTGCTGTAAGTTGAAGTGGACAGCACAGTCATGCAGAATATGTCTTCAGTCACACGTGTTGAACATTTACTGCAATAAAACAATCTACTCATTAATTATTTATACAGAATTTATTCTAGTCAGAGGAGTGGAGAAGGCCTTATGACGTACTCGTCACAAAATATTATTTGGGAGAGACAAAAATGAATACAGAATTTTAGTATACATTTTTTCGGTTTTACGATATCTTGGCATAGTTACATTCTACATTTGGCAGATTATGTAGATGTAGGCCTATTATCTGAGTAAAAATAAAAACCCTTATATTTAACATTTATTCAAAAGACCTAAGAACGACTGTAGTTTAGGATATGTTACATTAGCTTCCTTTTTGTGTATTAGGTGTAGTGAGTTTAAATAAAACACAAAATTTGCTACAAGTTCTATTCGAGATATCATGTAATGCGTGCTTAACAGGCTCAAGTATATACCGCAGTACCTCGAACAAGAAATCATGGACTTCCTGCACTGCTCTCTTCCGTTACAAAGCAGACTCTCGGAAGTTTTACGGGTCAATTTTCAAATGTGACTTCTATAAATTAATTAATTTACGACGACGAGATGACAACATGACAAAGAATGACTCATTTTGAGGTTTATGAATCTGAGCAGTTAATGAAACGCCACACTCTGGTTGTGAAATCAAGGAGGCAACGTTGAAGTGCTGGGGTGGGAAGAAAAAGCTGTTACTGATGCAACCTCTTGGAAAACGGTCAGTGTAAGATGAAGAAGAATAAGGGAAGACATTATTCAGGTATATTCTAGGAAGAAGGTTTTAAGGATGGGATATAAACAGATGTTCCTATTCAATTCTAAAGGATTTTGACGACGGTAGTTTACACTTAAAATTATTCGTTGTCAGGACTTTTCAATCGTCTGTTCTTTAAAATCACGACGTTTCGGAGGCTGGTTATGTCACTGGAGCGGTTCAGTGACAGAGACTAGCTCTATCTAAGGGACCCAACAGAGTAGGTACCTCTCATCTGAAGACGAAGACAGAACCAGCTTCCGAAACGTCGTGATTTTAAAGAACAGACGATGGAAAAAGTCTTGACAACGAATAATTTTAAGATGTTCCTATGTTCCTCAGTATCTCGTTAGATGTCGGGATTCGGTTTCTACCAGTTTCTTTTTTGCCGGCATTGGCAACTTTGGTCCACACACACACACACACACCGGTCTTGACATGAATCACTTTGCGGTTTCCAGGAAACTCATCTATCAAAATAACGCTTCATCCTAACATATGATTCCATGCACATTTTCTATGTAACAGAACACGCTGCTTTTAATATGTTCCTTCTCACCCCCTCCCCTTAGTTCTGTTGTTGATTAGCTGGTACTCACCCTCCAGCTCGTTCTATATCATCAATCCCTTTGTTATAATTTAAATCACGATATGTCAAAATTGCTTAAACATAGCAAACAAGAAGGGCAATTAGCTGCAGATTAATTACTATATAAATGGTTATATAAAGGTTTATGGAGAAACTATTAGATAGTGGGGGGCTGAGAGGAGAGGGGGGGGAACGAGTGTAGTGGATTCGCTACAATTGATTAAAAACAGTTGGGCAAAACGAAACATTGCAAACTTGGTTTTTTTTTTTTACTTTGTTGAACTTGCTGGATTTTATACTTAAAAGCTTCGCCTAATAAATGTTCGCCATATGTTTCTCTGTAAGTGAATATTTTTCAGAAACTTATCGACAATGATACGACGCACTTTAAAGTACCAGAAGGATCGGAACTTAAAAATTTCTTACTAATTACGTCTTACATTTCCCAAATTCGTTTGCCTTAGTTTTAAACCGTTCTGTATGTTCTTTTTCAACCAATATATGAAGTTTTAAATGTCAAATCATTGTTCAGGGCTTAATTCTTAATACATGCAATTAACTTAATTCGAAATCCGTTTACAATCTGCTGTCCATTAGGCTCTGATGTGTCATTATGATTTTAGTCTCATAACGCTGAACTAATTTGTTAATATCCGTACACCCGTACAACATATTTCACATTCAGACGTTACTGGAGAGCTGCCATGTGCACAGAACAACAAAAGACGCAGAAATATGTCATAATGTTTATTACTTCTGGTGTTACTAGTAATAACAGGTTAATTTTTAACCGTTGTCATGCCAGTATTGTGTCTACGTGACGCATAACACGAATTATTTCCGAAAATTTGTATCCAGTCTGTTTAATTATTTCTTAAATAGACTGTCCGTGTTTGCACGCACTAAGTGTGTATCATCAGTGCGTGAATATACTGGTGTAAAGTCTGTATGTCTCTACAAAGTTCGTTTTATTACTGCAAAGTTCTAGGAATTTAATGGCGTTCCTTATCCTGAAAGCAGGCACTGAATGTCACGCAAAAACCAAATTAAATTATATTCTATTTTTAAAAGTCATTAACTCGATGTAAAGAAAAGAAATGAAATAATGTTGTCGTTTCTATGACAATGAAAGTTAATAGTTTGTGTGAACCTACTTACTACAATACATACAGAATTTATATCGTGCATTCACAAAATGTGTCAGAATTCTTAGTTCAAAAGAAGCCGCAGGTGGATTTTTGACAGTAGCTTCACAGCCAAAACCTTGCGTGCTTTATGGTTCTTACATTCTGTGAAATTGTTTTCATAGTCCAGCCATTTGTAACAAATACTAGTCAGCCGTCATCTACAAATAAGTCACAAACTTAACGTGTAAGTTCGTAACTGAAAGCATGATTATTATTAAAATGTAAAGAGAATTTTTATTTAAGAGAATTAGGGTTAATATTCATTTTAACGTTCTTTTTGTGTCGATGCCATCTGCTAAAAAAAGAAATCTTGTATGGGATATAAGAATCAAAATTTAATAAAACTTTTTCACAGAAATCACTATCAGTTCTCCAAAAGGGACTTCAAATTGCATTGTTGGTCTCACAGCTTTCAGGTATAAAATCATCCAACCAAAGGCGAAGTGGTTCTGCTGGTGGTAATATCGGTCAATATGACATCCGAAAAATAAAACAACACTTATTGTAGACTAGTTCGGTTTGTTAGGCTGACTGAAGAAAGAATCTGCCCTCCAGAAATCTCACAAGTTGAATGGAAATTAAATTCTGCACTCAGTCTTCTCAAGGTAGAAAAGTCTCAAGTGTCCCCATATTATCCAATAAAGACAGCATTGAAAACGAAATAAAGGTGAAATTAGACAATAGATATTGTCACAAAGGAATTATTTGGACGATTCTTAAATCTGTCTGTAGCTTCTTGCTGAAAAGTAATACAATACATACTTATTAATATACACTCCATCGACCCAAAAGTTGGTCCGAATGACAATACTATGTGGAATAAATAATAGAATTCTTCCGCGGTTAAATTCAATGCAGTCTTCACAGGCATTAAGCCGCTTCAGGAGGTTGTAAAAAAACCGACGTTTCGAGAGTCGTCTCCGGCATTATCAGGAAACTGATCTTATTAGATTCCACTCAGAACGTTGGTTTTTACGACCACCGGACGCAGCTGACTTCCTTCGACGGTTTTTTTAATAAATAAGACAATTTCTGAAATTATAATTAAGTCAATTAAGTAGCAGCTTAGTTTCTTAATTAATTAGTATACATCTTAATCAATAATTCAGTTAGTCGGCTGCTGAGTTTGGAACAAAATGCAAAACGCAACACCGTTATCAAATCTGATTTTCTCAAGGTGATTAAGACATCGGTCAGGTCTGCTGGTTAGGTAACGACTGCTATAGGAATGTATGGAATCACAACCCAGAAGTCGACCATCGACACCTTTCACTGTGACAGTCTCAAATCTCAAGATCGTCCTCAGTTTTAAATTTATATTTTTTTTTGTAATCCCGTATCCGTTTGCAGTAGTGAGAGAACTTGTAGGAACCTTTTACGAGAATTGCAGATTGTCTACAAACAAAGGAGACGCTGGCTGAACTCGTAACACGAGCGGTTACCATAGTAATGAAATATGGTGAAGTGCACCATGTCTCTCGTTGCGACACGAGCAACGTCTCCCGAACAAGAAGCTTAACCAGGGTTTAATATCCAATTTCAGATAAGATCCCTATATAACTTTCGTATCCACGTTTCAGTCTATTCTCTCAATTGCTCTACCAACCCCTTCATTCCTCTGTTTCCGCCCCCTCTCACTTTCTATCAGTGTTACTCCTTCTCTCCCCCTTTGATAAATATCTCTCCCTGCATTTGACTTGGAATCTAATTTATACTAATCTCCCTTTTATCCTTCCATTCATTTCTAACGATACCTATATATTTTCTTTCTTTCATCCTTTTTGATAAATACACTTCTCCTCTCATATTCTTTGAATTTTAATTTTTATTAATCTATTCCATGCACAACCCTCGTCCCTTCAAGATCTATTTTCTTCGTCCTCCTCACATCCTGCATATTAGTTTTATTTCCGCTTTAAACTTCCTCTTTCCTTTACAACTGATATTATCCCTCTGTTCTTTCCCCCTCATTTATTATATATTGTCTTAGATTCTGATACTATAAGCGCTTCCGGTCATATCATGTTCCCCTTCCTTTATTATTATTCCGCTTTAATTAAAATCATCGTACTCTTTCTCTCTCATCTCTTTTAGCTAACATTTAAAGTGATTAACATTAGTGTTCTCTTTCCTTTGAGAGGTTGTTGTACTTACACCCCTTTCATGTTCAACATTTCTTATCCATAAGCCTGATATTTATGCTGTCAGCTAAATCCACCCCTGTTAGACATGCGGGGGAGTGGAAAATGATGGCAGGGATGACTTTCGTCCCCAAAGTTGAGAAACAAACTTCAAACACGCCACTGATATTTTTTTAGGTATCTCATAGCCAGCGTCTTACTTCACTGTCACCATTATCATACAGCGTTTATTCAAACCCTCGCCAGTAACAAGGTGCAGTTTCGGGTTTTCCGAAATGTTGATATTGGATTTAAATAGTGACAATAATTATAATAATCGCAACGTTTGTCATTGGACTACTTATTAATACCT
The DNA here is from genome assembly GCF_977971745.1 of Zootermopsis nevadensis. Classification (NCBI taxonomy): domain Eukaryota; kingdom Metazoa; phylum Arthropoda; class Insecta; order Blattodea; family Termopsidae; genus Zootermopsis; species Zootermopsis nevadensis. Next base: position 19,590,887 of record NW_028259154.1, on the reverse strand, counting down.
AATCAAAGCGCGCTGTTAACAAACACTAAGAAACAATAAAATAAACAAATTAACAGGGTAGAGAGATAATGTTCAAGGAGATTCTTTCAAAGATCCTGCTAAACTCTGAAAAAACTCATGCACAGCATCGAAAAAATAGGCTCAATTTCGATTAAATTACATTCTCTCAGGCTCAATCTGTTAATAATCTAAGTACGTTGCATTTTAATTCTACAGTTAGCACTCATTCCTTTAAGATAATTCCGGATTCGCGTTTCTATAGTTCGAAAGAACACAGCTCATTTTTCAGTCTGAGATATATTTATTGGTTTAATTAAAGATACTCTTTTAATTGCATACATTATATATGGAGCGTAACTACAAAATAATGAAATGCGAATAATGTCGAGGTCTGTCTTAAGGTAGTGCTCCACTCTCTGCTCAAAGCAACTGAGGAAGAACACATGAAAAATATAGTCTGTCACCCAGTCGTGACCTGAATCACGGAGCCTCCCCCCTAAGTTAAGAATCATGTATGCAGGCGTCTGTACAGAAATATAAGTTAGCCGTTTGGATATAGTTCGATTTAATTTGCGAACTCATAAAGACTATTTATGTTCACACCCCAAAATTAATTCTTTAATTCTGTATTATACTAAATCCATGGAACAGGCTACCTCTTGAGAAACTCGTATTCGCTCAGCTGGTCACGAAATTCCCCTCATTTAATAGAATTTACAGGTATGTTTCCATTTTATATTCACATTTCGTTCTGGTGACGTGTGAATGAAGAATATCGACATTTATTCGGTAAATGAGCACGTGAGAAGAAACTCATCGCACTGTATGATACAGAACCTCCAAATGCATGTTCTGTCTAATGAGGTTAAGGGGCACAATCATATCAGGGCCCCTAACCGTCTAGGGCCTCCATTGTATTTCGAGAACACTTAGCAGCCGGATAAAGCTGTGGCTTGCTATTCAAGTGAATTCTGGAAACAACAAAAGCACGGCCTGAAAAGGGACCATCAGCTTATCAAGATGCGGTGTCAGTGCTGCTGTTGATTCTCTAATTAATTCCATTAACTGACCCTCTCAAGCACAGTATACAGCCGGCCTTTGATGCTTAACGGGTACAATTAACGTGATTAAACACCTCAAAAGTATTTCATGATGTATATTTAGGTAGAACAAAAGTATTTTGGAGGAAAGGAATGGTGTCGATATTCTACACATACCATATTGTACACCGTACAGTGGTACATATAAAATATATTTTATTCCTTGTAATTGTATAATTCACCTTCAAGATACAGGCTTAAGGTATATTCAGTCTTCTTGAAAACTGTTATATTATTATCACTAATTATTACATACAATACACAGGACATAGGATTCCTTAGACTAAACCATAAAATTAACAGTCTGCATTACTCAGTAGAACTAAAGTTTAGCAGGTCTATTAATAAGTTTTCAAAAAATATAAATAACTTAATTCATATCACAGCAATCAGCTTAAAATTAACATTCATAGATGAGACTTCAGTGTCACTTAACGTATACACGAGGTTCTTGAACATGTTTTCCTAGTATCGACACATGTGACATACATATACACCCCGCGGGGAATAATTTAGCCACTACATAATTATGTTTTCCCTTCTTCATTTTTACATCGATTTTTACTCTAATTTCTTGACATCTGAAGTTTCCATGTTTAGAGCAATGTTTCTCGTGACACTCCCCACAGCTGTACGTCAATATCTGTTCTGGGTCCCTGTTTTTATCACGATCAATATGCGGAACAGATGGGCAAGGACCCACGTGTGTGCTTTCTACCAAATCAGGGTATATGTTTTTCACCATCTTAGTGTTAAGGTGACATCCCACGGAGTTCCAAACGTACTTCAACATTTCCTCCACATTCGATAAACCATATTTATGCATATCAGAACTTTTCTGTAAATTTTAAACAAAAGAGAGTGATGAGTCAATGTGTATTTGACAATCACAACACAAGCATGTAAAAATTGTTCTTTTGCATTCTGTGCATCTAAACTATCGACTCTACGGGGCCAACTACCTGCTACCCAATAAGTACAAATGGGGACAGACAACTTTGTAATATTCTACGGTGAACGAAAAAATTACAAGCCCGTTTTCGATATTAATCGTAAGAAGTAATTTCTCCCTATCACAAATATGGCAATTCGTTACATCTCTGCCCCATCGCTTGGTCAGGCTTGTTCATCTAATCCCCTGACCTGAAGCTGGTTTGTGCATAAAAGGCAAACACACATTTGGAAGTAACAAAATACGCAGTTGGGTGCACTCAGTAATTCAATTCGCAATGCAGTTCGGTGAAGCTGCTTGAGGCGATTTTGAGATACTGGATCAGCCGATAAGAATCTTCCTACATATTTTATAGCACATTTTCTTTGTTAGTATACATAGTCAATACAATTGAAAATAACACGGATAATTTCTGATCAAGCTCCCTTGTAAACACAAGCTGTTTTATGGTTTGTTTGTATTTTATAATGATAAGCAAACTCTACCTGCGAAGTCAATATGCGTACACTTGTCCGTTACTGCATTTAATCAGAAAGATCAAGATTAGAACACAACTGCCCAGATAACGAGATGAATTCATTCACTGTTCTTATCTACACATTACGACCTTCAGTTCAACATAACCTTTAGCGGGTCTATTGTTTTGTTCCACTTAGAAGGGCTTATTATTCAAGTGTGCAAGATTAATCTATAGATATAAAACACGTTATTACATCCGGCTAACAAGTGTCAATGAAATAATAGTACAGAGATCGTTATGACATCCTGGCATTCAACAATAACAAGACACTTTCAAGAATATGACTGTCTTCTGTGCTGTAGCGCCGTGTAGTCTGGAAGAAGTTTTCCGACGTTTTAGAGGCCCAAGCTGCCTCCATCATCACCCCGATCAGTCAGCAAGAACCTCTGAAATTCTGGTATACTGCTAACAGACTATATGGCGCTACACCACTGAAGACAGCTATCTTCGTACTCGCCCCCATGAGAACTTCATATCCTACAAGACACCCGTTCGCAGGGTAATCAACTAACGAAAACAGGCTCTGCACAAAGTTCGGAGACATATGCTCTTCTCTCCTTGCCCATAAGGCGTATCAATATTACACCTAATTGAAGCATACAATATAAAATTTATGATATAAAACAAAAAATTCGTAAGAAGATGTCTGTCTTCTGCGTTGTTCCGCCGTGTAGTCTGGTAGAAGATTACCGACGTTTCAGAGGTCCTTACAGGTAGCAATTACCCCTGAAATGTCGGTAAACTTCTATCAGACTACACGGCGGAACAACTGAGAAGACAGCCATCTTCAAACTCACCTCCGTGAAAACCTCAAATACTACAAAAAAGCCATATTTAATATTTTCTTACCTTTATAACTCTAGCATCACACACTGTATATAAGAGTAATGATGCCAGAAAATATAATCCTATCTTTACAGAATCCATAAGTTATGCTTGCCGTATGCAGAGATTATAATATTACAGATACAGTAAACTATAAGCTGATAACTATGCTTATTGATTAGTGGCTACGACTGAAGTATCAGGTTAGCTGACGCTTTGTATTTATATGCATTCAGAAGGACGAATGTTTCCTTAATTCTTGAAGTATATTTCTTAAGAGGCTTATAGAATGCGCTTAAAGGATTAATACAAGAGGGAACACCGATCAATTCAGTTCAATGATCCTGATGTGTACATTATACGTCATCTGGCTTTTATCGACAGCAGAGATAAAAACTCCGCTCCGAGAGACGTATTGTAAGATAGTCAAGATGGTATTTTCTACGTAGTTTCATTGACAGTTGTGCAAAAACACCTTAATCTAGAGCCATTTCTTTTTTGTATAATTCATAAAAGCAGAAAATACATTCTGAATGTGTTTTGTAAGCAATGTCTTGCCAAAAGTAAAATATTTGTGTTATTACTTTAGCCCAAACGTATACAAAAGTTGTTGTTAGAAATAATAAAGTTGCCTCTTTTTAAGATATTTAGTTTAGTAGTCTTTTGCTGTTGCGCGGACGTAGAGGTCATTTTACCGACACTGCCAGTAGTCCAGGAGAACCTAAAGATTAAAATATGCAAAATAATTCTTCCTGTTGTTTTGTATGGGTTTGAAACATGGCCTCTCACTCTGAGGGAGGAACATAGATTGAGAAGACGATGAGGTGAGGAGAAAACTGCATAATGATGAGTTTGTTAAATAAGCAAGAATGACATAGAAATAGGGGCCTATTATAGATGATAAAACTTGTACATATCCACACCAGTTGTTTGATCTCATCTCATCACGTACAGAGGAGGCTGAAACTTGTGCGTGCACAAAGTGCGTATGCTTGCACTTTACAAAAACGTTTATCTGCCATGACTCTGGATATTAATTAAAAACGCGTAATTTGAGGAGGAAAAGCGTGCTCTATCCACGTGTTTGTATAATATACAGTTTTTTAACACAGTAAAATTAACTGCGTTTTAAAATACTCTTATAGCCTTGCCTGTACCTTTTAAAACAAATATGTATCTCAAATATTTGCCATATATGCAAAGTTTCTGCTTTAATGTCGTAAAGTTTTATTTTAGTTTGTGATTCATTAATTTAAACTCTAGACAATATTTCAGAAACTGTTAAACATAAGTTTTCGGAACATCCAGATACATGAAGCGCGGATCCTAATCCAGCAATAACTTAACGCGGATGAGAATAAAGAAGCAATGCTTTTTACAATAAGCGCATTTTGTCAATTTGTTCAAATCAAGGATATAAAAATGAGTTGGTTTTGAGCCGGAAACTGATGCTTTGACTACATGAGCGACTACTAGCTTCTTCAGAAACACCTGCTCCCCACACTTAACAATAATATGCAGTGCCTCTTTAACGTATTGTTATTATGAGTATCCGTTCGGAAACGTAACTCTCATTTTTAGCACTAATCGAGGTATGGTTTAAGAACTTCGATTTACGTGCTCTCGCGTTTCTATTGTCATCGATAAAATCTGAGAAAACCTCAAATACAAATTTTTACGATTCCATCATTTTACCTGTGAAAAAATAACGTGTCGCTAACATTTGACTGTCATGTTAGTTACTGTATGTACTAATTTTGGAAAGAACTAACTGATGTAAACTGATCTACCACCTTGGCTGGGTTACTGGATTGAACACGAAGCTGGGATTTGCATCAACATAGTATCACAGACCCCAAGCAACACCGTCTCAGCACTCATCCATTAACACGTACTAAGAAGATGAAATCACTACGAAACTGTTGCACGTACTGGGGCATTTGTTCCTTAAGATTAAGCACATTTTAATTAGTTTCAGTGTTCAAATGCAAATACATAACTTATAATGTAGTTTATGCTTTACTGTAATTGAGTGTGTGGGGATACAATTAGCCAACTAGAGGCAAGACAAGTTAGGAGACGTATGCAGAGGGTACAACATCGCTGTCGCTTTCGACAGAATTAAATACTTGCACTTCGTGAATGTTGCCAGTGACTATTAGCGTACAGAAGGAGAGTCCGATTTTAAAAGAATATTCACAGAATCGCAAACGCTCCCGAAATGACTGGCAAAAGTAGGATCTTCTTCAGTTCAGACCAACGTACCTTCTAAGTACGTTCTGACAACTCTTCACACCCCCAGGAACTTGATAAGTGAAGAGATAAAGTTCACTATTGATCACGCGACCCTCAGAATAATTCGATATGATAATACAGTCTCCAGCTGTCTGAATTCATTGAAGTCTAGTTTACTAAAATATGAACTGTTCAAGCCTTTGACTTTCCTCCTTTCACTTGATTGCAATTCCATTGATTCAAGTCGAGTGCGGGAATTTCCAACAGCTTGTCCAATGCAAGATTGATGACCTTATGAAGGAATATGATCTAACAGATAAATCTGCTTATCTGATAAGTTGGACCTATGATCCAAATAAATAGGAGGGGCGATGTGAAAGTGCAGAAGCTATATAACGGTCCAAGGGGTATACGATACCAACGTTTCAAAATTTGTTCACTTGCTGTGTTATGAACAGCACAACAGAATTCAAAGCTTCAATACCAACAGACCAGCTCGAACCTTAGAAACTTTAGTTTTATTTAATGCACTTCCAACATAGTTATTCTAAAGTGCATTTATCTATTATATTTAATACTACACATATATATGTTTAGTTAACTTGTTTGTGAAATATTTTTCATTATTATTTCATTATTATTGTATGTATTATCAGTGTTTGCTTGTTATTGGTTTCTTGCTATTGGCAAACACTTAAATAAATAAAATGAATTGAATTTTAAAAACATTACACAAATTTTCAGTTTTGTTCAAGAAATGCAAAGTTTTGTAACCGAAGTGTATTTAGCAGGATAATGATAAATGATTCGTGAAGAAATACTTTAAGAGCGTATGAAATGGATTAATTTATCTCAGGTTAAGAACAAGTAGTCGGTTCTTGTTAACACGGCAGCGAGCTTTAGGGCTACATATAAGAAGAAAATTTCTTCTTGACTAAATGTAGCAAAGGGGCCCTGTTTCTTGTGGTTGTCTTTCCAAACTCTATACGCGTTTGTTTCCCCACCCACAACTTAATAAGTGCGTACGAAGGATCAAAGAGAAAACGGCAATGAAACATTCATGTTTTGTTCGGGAATTTAACTGGGATAACTGATGAAAACAACAACCCCTTTATCACGACACTGTTTTTGGTCCGAAATTTAAAACGGGTGACTTCCGAATACATGTCACTTACATCTATTGCATATGGATCGATAAAACATCAATCATATTTCAGAATCGTATAAAACTTATATTTAGACTTGCTTAAAATCCTCGCTGATTGGTTACTACACCTTCATTTTTGTGACGTAGAGGCTCACTAAAGAATGAATGAATTATATTTGCTCAATATAAGGACACATGTCATCGTCAAATCTTATCAGCTCTTCTGAACTGGTTGACATGATATGTCGTACTGCGAGTAATGTATGTGCACGTCATATTAAATAAAGCCGCCGACGTATGTCAACATGTCAGTCTAACACGTTTCAATCTTTGTTTGGAGCAGAGCCATTTGCTCACAGGAAGTAACATGATGAAATACTCAATTCGTTCCTCACCAACGATTACTGACAAAGTAAAGGAGAGTATTCTTTTGAATTATTCATTCTGACTTAACATCCTGTCGGTACAAACTACTACTAGTTAAGTATCAAATTTTTCGCATAAAATCATGAATGTTAGTACAATATTCACAATACACTATTCTAGTTTGTTAATTCTCATATCACAGTACTTGCGGAGTCTAAAGTCGAGGAAATGGATGATAACATACGCCATGTACGGTAGAAAATAATTTCAGCTCCATAAATGTATTTTTCATGCCAATCCATGAGTCTAATCGTCTAAGAGCACTTTATTCAAAATATATAGCAATCATGAAGATGGCTGTCGTTTGAAGATGGAGGCAACAAGTACCTCTCAAACGTCGATAAAATTCTGTCAGATTACACGTCGCTATAAACCAGTATACTGCCATTTTCATAATCGTCGCTGTGAAGAACTGAAATTTTACATATAGAAATATTTCTTATTTGCAGAAAATAATAGTTATTTTAATATGTATACACCGTACTGAAACTTCAGTCGGAACGGAAAAATAATTAATACAAAACTAATATTTGTTCGGTGTTGTAATTATTGAAGTCTTGAAAATCTTTAAATATATTTTATTGCGATTATCCATACTAAAAATTCATAGATATTTTAAGATATTCTAAAACCTTAAAACGTAAACTCAGTTGGCATTGAGAACACAAGGAGCAAAAGTTTGTTTCGAATACATGACGAGGACAGATGCTCGGAATATTTATGGTTTGTTGTGAGAATAATACAGAAATTAATATTAGAGAAATATGGAAACTGTGGGGTGGAGTGGGGGTTTTATCGATTCGGTTATGTTACTCTAATTTAAGTTAGTTTATTTAAGGTTATTTCGATAGGTTACGTTCGGAGCATTTAGATTACAGTTCGATTCGCTTAGGTCCGTGCAAGCCATTATCAGGATTAATGATGTTATATAAGATTGCGTTCTGTTGGAAAAGATTCGGTTGTATCAGGAATGTTTCTTTTTTTCGGTTAGTTAGAATTTTAATTTATGTCTGATTATTCTGGAAGATATGTTGCGGCTCTATTTTGTCAAATGATGTTACATGTTATTATCAGTCTTTGCACAACAAAATATAACTTAATATCTTTGAATTCAGAAGATGACTGTCTACTGGGTTGTTTCGCTGTGTAGTCTGGTAGAAGGTTATCATCGTTTCAGAGGTCTTTGTTACCTCCATCATCAGGTCGATGAGTATTCATCTACCAGACTACACGGTGCAACAACCCAGAAGACAGCGATCTTCAGACTCATCGCCGTGAAAACCTCAAATCCAATATTTTTGATTCAGTGTAATACAGACATATTAAGAGACTGCATTATGGGAGGGTAATAACTGAGTGTTTATATATTGCATTTATGTTACGTTAGCTTATGTTAGGTTGTGTTGTTTGCTTTAGTTCTTTTCAGTTTCTCTTTGCTGTGAAAGCTTAAATTTTTTTCTATCGATGCGTAGTATCATAATAATATTATTTTACATTCAGAGTAAGAAAATTTAGGCCAGAATTTTCAACGGTCATAAAACTGTCCACGGTTGTCCTACACAATTTTGATGCCGTGTAGACTTGTGTATATATACGTGATGGTCTCCACATAAACGTCAAATGCTATAATGTGTAAACACTGGGGGCTAGTATTTGTAACGCAAACGTAATGTACTCATACCACATTCTACGGTTTATAAATTCTCAGAGAATAATATATGTGGACACCGTAAAACATGAGAACAGCCCTTCAGAAATAAGGTACCTACAACTTACAGTGGATGAAGTGGTCGATTATGAACAAACTTTACCGTACATTTTGTCAGTTCTTCTTTTCAATGTCAAAAACAATCTTAAAGAAACAAGGCAGTGTTCTTTTAACTACCTTCAAGTTATGTACCACAAATATTATAAATGAAAAAAACAAAATATTTAATAAGCTCGACAAAACGTCGGAATATAAATTATTATAAACCAAATATATGGCTTTAATATGTTCCTATTCATATGTAAAATTACTACAGTACCCTCTTTTATTAGCTATCACCTTCAAAATAAATATGGTACGTGCAAAAGATCTGTACGGAATATAATTCATAATTTAATGTAAACATCGGCACAATCCTACTCAATTATATATACTTCAGCCTACGTAGCGTTTAGATATCAGCAAGGAGGCATCTTACCATGACGATAACGTGGGACACTCCTTCATAACAAGCATTCTTAAAGCTGTTTGAGTAACGATATCATTTAATATGGCAGTACTTATCAGTGACATGTGTAGAATAACAAATTATATAATTGCCTGAGAAGGCCTGAAAACAGCGTAAATGAACATTTTATTTCCGTCTATTATGTACGTTTTTATCTGAAACAGGATGTCAAACGTCATCTGAACGGAAGTATCTTATGTAGGCTTGAAATGTCAAATAGTTGCAATACTTTGGGTTGCATAATTACCCAACGTTAAAATAAGAGATTTTAATATGTCGGGGACGGAAGGCAGCAATTGACTTTTGATAAAATCAAATTTATAAATGTTGCTTAAAAGGAATTAATACTTCGAGGACAATTTAATTATGAAATAATTACAAAACATCTATCTCTAAAAAATATAATTATGACAAGTTGAAAAGAGTATTATATTTTAATTTATCACGACTATGAGAATATGAATTGTGAACCTGTGGTTATGAATCATACAAAAGAGTCCAATGCCTCCATCTCAAGTAAGATATGTACAAGAATACACGGTGTCATAATCCAAATCAGAATTTAAAGAAATCACAACAACATAACCATATCCTTAACTAAATTTTACATTAACTGTTATTCATAGCATTATATTAATACACCTTGCTCTTCGCTATGACAATTCTTAGCCACCTTTTTACTGAAACGTTCACAACGTATACTCCCGCTACAATTATATTACTCCATCCCAATTGCAGCTCGGCCACACTATTTTCTGTGCCCGTAACGTTTTCTTACGAAAACTCACGTTTTTGTTGCTTTCCACCAATAAATTTAAACTTTGTCGAAAATAACTTGGGCACAACCCTAACTTACACAAGCCTAAAGTGAGTGTTTGTATGCAGTACTTATAAATACACTGCATATCTCGTAATACACTTTCACTGCGTTAAATATCTAAATCCTTTATTTCGTATTACGGTTTGAAATTGCAGTGTTCAATCCCACTTACAAATTTTTCCTATCAATTTCCGTCTTCTCAATAACAGAGGATCTTAAACATATTATTCACTGAACAAAAGAACAAGATAATGTCACGTGAATTCATTTATATTGTATATAATATTGGCATAATCTTAAACCAGAGATTTGCCGATATCAACTGAGCAATTCGTTATTTTCTTCACTTGTTCCGTGTAAATTCTAAAATATATTTTACCTTGAATAATTTGAGGTTTTCACAGCAGTGAGTATGAATATTTCTGTCTTCTGGGTTGTTGCATCGTGTAGTATGGTAGATGTTTACCAACGTTTCGGAGGTTATTCTGCCACCGTCATCAGGGCGTCATCGCCTTGGAGCAACATACCCAGAAGACAGAAATATTTATATTTGGCAATGTTAAAAGAGTTTAGAATGACGAAAACACAAACAAACTTTTATACAAAGAAATTCAAATGAAAATAGATTTTGGGAAACCTTTCTAACACACAGATCAGAAACTTTTGTCTTTTCTTCTCCTGTTTAAGAAACTGACATTTTGAATTTACATCTAAAATGTTTAGTTTTTATAAAATATAATTAGGATAACCAAATCAAGGAAGATGAAATTTCCGGCACTTCTGCTGCGCGTGGAAGTAATAAGAAATGCGTTCAAAATTTTGGTTGGAAAACTGAAGGGAAGAGACCACTCGGAAGATACAGACGGAGATGTGAAAATAATACAAAAATGGCCTTAAGAAATGCGAGTTATAGGGCGTGGATTGGTTTAGTCTGGCGGCTTCTTGTGACCACTACAATAAATCTTCAGGTTTCAAAAAGGACTACGATTTTTTTGAGTAGTTCATCAGCTGTGAACTTTTTAAGGAGGACTCTGTTTCAAGAGTTAGCTAACTTTACAGTTAATTATTTAAATGTATAAGTGAAGAGCAACATTTACGAATGTACACTTTAAATAATTTCTTCTTCTTTAGGTCTAAGTCTTCCCTTCTGCATTTCGTGCTCAGACACCCCAAATTATGACCCTCCCTCATGCATAGCAGACACCAGTATCATATTAGAAATAAAATTATAGTTCTGTAAATATATTTAGATGACTTTCTACAAAACTTTCACTACTCGATTACATATCTGAAGACCTTCACCTTGAAATGAGCGACGCGTAATCAGCACTGAACTGACATTTCCCAAGGAAATCGAGCTACAAATATGTGACGTCATACAAAATCACTGAACTAAATCAACAAAATATATCTCCTGGCGAGGCAGAAATCGATATGAACATTTCTCAAAATCGTAACCATATTAGAAGAATTGTCTTCCGTTCAGAAGCACTTAGGAGGTGTATGTAACTTCCTCCAATAAAACGGAAATCCCTTATCACTTCCTACACAGAGGATATAGGTATTTATTTCTGTATAAATACCTTCAGCCTATTATATGTTCATCATATATTTCCTTCGAGAAGACCATACAGAAGACTACATTGCCTTACGGAATCAAACGAAAAGAATTATGGCATTATTACCTACAAAAGTTCTAGTTGTATTAATAATTTTACTATCAGCGTTTTTAGACCAGACGTCAACTGAAGAGGTGAGTGAAGTTTAGCCATATAATCATACTTTATTTCTGTTAGTAATAATCTTTCATCTTACGGCAAAAACACGGGTTGAGGTGTTTGAGGACAGCATGTTGAAGGGATCATTTTGATCTAAGAGGGATGAAGTTAACAGGAGAGTGCAGACAATTAAACATTTAGCAATATTATACAAATTCTATTGTTTGTAAAATATTATTAAAATGATCGATTATTACCAATACCGACAAATATGGAAAGCATCCAGCAGAAGTTTGCATCACCTTGATTTGATTTCTTCCTAACCCAATATACAATACAGCTATGCAAACGCTTCACAGCATTTTAAAACTCAAAACCTTACGTAATAGGAGGTATTTCATTGATGCACTATTCCTGATCCACGTTTCCCGTGGTTGAAATTGCCCTCCCCTTCTGGAAGCTATCGGTGTTTGAATTCCTACTCGGTATCTGAGAGATATTTCTACGTTCAATTACATCCCTACAATTAAAACAGTACTTCTGCTAGATGCTCATCAGCTGCTAATGTTGTCTTCAGGGACTTCGATACATTTGACACAAATGTTTCCCTTAGCCATGTTCCATAATAATTTTGTTACTATTCATATATTAGATAATTACATTAAATATAAATAAATATTCATGCATATAATTTTTTTCCTTTCTCCTCTCCTAAACTTAACATCGATTAACTGTCACCTTTCTAATTATATAAATTCCCTGATTTATTACCTTGCATGTTTTGCATATTTTCTTATCCTTTTAAACTAATTAAATTAAAACAACTGAATTATTATTACAAAGACATTTACTTATTCAGAAGCAGTTTGCCTTTGTGTATTAACGTCCTCCACACTCTTTCAATTTTATGACGTCTTTGTTGTTGCCGTTCTATATTTATTATTGTGTTCTCGTATCCCTTTATTGTGCTATATCCGTAATTAGCCTTCTGGCTGTTGATGCAGCACACTAATTATAAATAACTAAACTAATTAAGGGCAATAAGACGGTGTGACATGCAGTATAAAAAGCCGAGATAAAAAACATTTATAATGCTGCAGCTGAAACCACTGAACGAGTACAAGCAGATAGCCTAACCTCCTAATTAAATCTACATTTAATTAAAATCATTCCTTTTCACTAATCATTAACATTATCGCAATTTTTTAGCTGATACTAATCGCTGTATAATATAAAACTGAATAAAGCGACCAGGTATGCGTTTCGAATGCCGGTAGAAGTAGGTATTTTCTCTCGGACACCACATAACACCGGCTGAGGGCCTTACCCGGCTTTCCTTTTAATGATTACAAGGGGGGGAAGGCCAGGATGCGAAGCGGAACCTCCTACTTCCACCTAATTCCGAGTTTAAGAATGTATGAGCTATTACCTCGCAATCGCTGGTCCTCATCACGTAGTGTTTCGGCAAAGTAACATTTTTTTCTTTATCTTATATGTGCATTTTTATGATTATTACCAGATCCGGATAACAGAAAACGCTGTTTCCTTGCTGAACAAGCTGTTGAACTCACACAACCTGTGTCCTGAGAACGTCATGCTCGTGAAAAGTATACACGATAAGAGACTGAAAAGTGAGAAAGTTGGTCTCTGTCCATTCGAACTGACTATTGATTACAACGCCGAAAGAAAACCTGCAGTGATTATTGAAGCGAAGTGCGCAAAATGTGAAAATATGTCGTGTTCAAAAACGCAGAATTCCAAATGTACGAACCTGAAAAAGCAGATTGGCGTCGAATACTTGAAGGAAAATAAGAGAGGGACAAAGTTCATATCTGTTGGCTGTTTCTGCGCATCACCGTCATCGAAAGAAGCAAAAGAACTGGCGAAACCATTTCCATATAGAAATAAGAGAACTTAGGATTTACGCTTCGGGAACGATTTCTATTTTTCGTTCAAAAAAATCTAGTCATCCTCTCACTAAGAGGCCCCAGACTTTCAGCAATAAAACCGCAATTTATGTACCAATAGATATCAAATGTTACAGGCACATACATCACTCCTTGCGAAACTGCACCCAGCCACGTAAGGTACTGATGGCCCATTCACAACTAGAAAAGATGCACCAAACTGGCAAAATCTCGTAACATGTATGCAGCAACAACTCATGTTCTCTGAAAAATATTTTTGTTGAAGTCATCAACTGTAACAGACTTGTTCGTGTAGACCTCTCCCCTTCGGGGGTGGGGGGTGGGGTAAATCGGGTTAAAAGTAAGAAACGTTTCAGCAAGTTTCACCGAGTTATGTATATACAACATTTGACTATTACCGGTGCATAAATAGTTGTTTTATTTCTGAAAGACCGGGGCATTTTAGTAAGAAGATCACACACACACATACAAAAGCGGATCTCATGGAAAAGTCAACAAATAAAAGTAACTGGAAAACATAGTTAAAATGATGTTATTAGAAAACAAGATAAATACGCCTATATACTTTGGCGAATATCAGCATCATCATAATATTCTTTGGAAGTATCCACAGCATCTGCTTATTTATGCATCATATTAAGAGATCCTTTCCGTTTATGGCAATGAGTGGAAATACTTAAGAAACTTGAATTCCCAAAATTCGATGAGCACATCTGATACCACACAGGATTGTAGCAAACTGGCTTTGCTATAGCATTACTTGAAAGAGCTAAATCTCGGTAAAACACGGATACTGACGTGAATCCGACTTCTTGATTATGAAGTTGTGTAGAAGAAGGCTATTTTCCCGACATTTCCGAGTGATCCCTGCCGATTATCTAACACAGATTTACGAGTCAATGGTTGCCCTTGATTCTTCGAATGACAGCCAATAAAATGTGATACAGAATACAGACCTTAAATGAGTCTATTTTATACAAGAAAGGGGTCAATTGATCTATTGTTATGTCTCACTGGCTATAAATCTACAAAAAACGGAGTACTTTATTATTCCGTCAAATTTTATAAAATGCCTAAGTATCGGAAGGAGTAATTGGGTAGTCACTTAGTACTGAAGACGACGACTGCAAGAATTTCCAAAACGTCGGCAAAGTAGCCTACTTCACTACGGTGCCATTATCCTAAAACAGGATCCACATCAGCATTAAACTGCAGTGAGAGCCTAAAGATTCTGTGTGGATATTTTCTGAAGCTGCTAACATTTCCAGATACGTACTGCAGATTAGACCAACCGCATTACGCTTAGACGTAGGCTACACGATTTCATGCTGTGCTTTGAGATTATTTTCATGTAGAGTTTGGAATTATGTACGAACATGATCCCATACCACTATCATATTGAACGAAATTTGTTTTTCGATGAGAGTCCTGCTTGAGAAACTGGTATTCACTAAGCTAATCAAAATATTTCCCGTCCTTCATAGAAACCTATGGTTAATTATAATACAGTTTATTGCATTGCATTACATTACGTTAAAAATATAATTTAAGATAAATTAGATTTTATACCTCATAATTTATTTAAGTAATTGACTTTAATTTTCTTTAGAATAATGTATTCAATCCCTGTTTTGTTTTGTATATAATATGTGTAATCAAGGTTATTAACGTTGGAGTTTTGTAAAATCTGTCATAGAGTTGTATAATTTACATGAACAAAAATAAATATCTACTCAGATTCACTTACATTTTCAATTCCTTATATTACTGCTTGATTAGAATAAATTGCATCAGACTGTATGAATATTCAAGTTACAGATCACTAACATGTCTTACTGATGTAAAAGGCCAGTTGAAATTCAACGGGGATTTCTACTTTCGCATCTATATATGTTACCCCTTCCTTAGTGTTTTTTAAAAGTCCCTTTTGTGCAATGAAATTCATGCCAACTGTAAGACGCTTAGAAATGAAAGAAAACATGACAATTAATTATGGAACTAATTATGAAATTATCAGACAATATTCACATTTTGTTCAGATTTAAATATTTAACCCTGACAAAATTTCCCTTTTATATTTCATAACAAGGGCAACAAAACAATTCATGTATGATCTGAGGTCTTCACGGCGGGATGTTACACTTCCAGATTGTAAAGCCGTGTAAACGTATTTCGGGAAACATAATGTCACCATCTTCAGGGCTTAGGTTATTAATGCACACACCTTAAAAGTTCAAACCAAGGAAATCTCTCACTATTCGTGTCTATATTCAACACAGACGTTTTACAATATTTGTTTTACACGCTTAATAAAAATTAATTTTTGTCGCCGTGACTTTATTATCTTCACCTATCAACTGATGCTGTCCAAGTTGGGGCTAAAAATGTCGAAGGGACGAATTCTTTTGCCAGCTGCAACTTTAAAGGTGTGTGAGGGAGTGTTTCCATGCATCTATACAACATTAGGCTTACACCTTAAGTCATTTTTTTTTTATCAGTACTAGATAAATGCAGTCGATACGAACAACCTTCATCCAGATATCATGTTATATCATGGTTACGTCACTACACATATGAGGGCTCACAAGATCACTGAACTTAAAACGACAATCTAGATATTGGCGTAATAGCAATCAGGTATTAGAAGAGATTAACTCACTAACATACGGCTGATTTTTGTCTACTCAAAATTACCACAAATCTCAGCTTGACAATATCTTTCACTGATATTTCGCAGCAGTCTTGCTGCCACCGTGTTAAACAGAACCAACATCTATTGACATTCCAAGTTCTAACTGTAAGCATTCAGTAGAACAGATGGAAACACTAGAGCCAAAAACAGACGACTGAAGCACTGGCCTTCCAACAGTATAAATCTAAAACCTACTCTTTTTCAAAGTTCCGTCTCAATGTTCTTGTACCGTCTGCTTCACAGTCATACAAATTTCCCTCTCCAATAGTATTCCTCACCAAAACTCTACACCAGTTTAATGTTTCACCCATTACAGGTACAATCCCAGTCCGTAGAAAACCCCAGTACAAACACAAAGTCTCCATTAAATTGTAAACATAAATTTACTTTCGCGATTCATTTTCAAAATGATTGTAAAACATTCCTTGTCTCAGACCAAGATGCAATGACTCACAGCCATGTAAAAGAAATATAAATATTACATAACGTCACGAGCTAAGTACGTCTTCATTGTCTGACAGTCAATCCTAGTCACGAAATTCCTTGCCTTACATGAGACCCGGCCACGTCGTATAGCTCCACAGTGTCACGGAAAGTAATTGCAATAACAATACTTTAACTTTATCATGATATTAATGTATGCATGTAAATGGGACAGGCACCTAACCGAATAATGAACTACAAATATTAAGTTTATACGACCCACATCAGTACACCAAACCAGTCTATGAACTGACATTCACCTGATCAGACCTGACCAGCCGAGGACACACGACACATCAAACTCCTGGTATGTTATTGTGTTTCTATGTTTATAGTGAATTTTTATAACAATATCCAAACTCATTTACATATAAATAATATTAATAATGTTAATTATATTGTTGATAATTTCACAGAAATAATGAACAAATAACATAATACGCCACATAATATGCAAAAGAATCAGAAGAAAAAAGGAACATCCACAACTACAACCTACAATCTACAATTACTGAAAAGCGTGCATTAAAAACATAGAATAGTTTTAAAAATAAAACCTGAAGATGATGCTGAGACATCGAAACATGTTGTAATATATAGCGCAAATTGTAACATCGAGGAAACGATGAATAGCGCGAAATATTTATATCAATTTTAATTTTTAACATCAATATTAATATAGTTTGTGTATAGACTTGAAGAATAAATATATGTATGAGTACAAATATTAAATAATGATGAAAAGTAACGAGTTTCTTAATTTATTTTTCTCATTACTTTATCATAGCTCTCAACAATACTTGTCATCCTTGTTTCACGAAATTTCTTTTTTACATATTTTCAAAGAGCTTTACATACAGTCATATTATGAATTGGTTGTAGAGAAAAAAATTATCCCTTTGGTCCATAAAAGAAGGAGCTTTTATGTAACTCAACTATAATGGGATAAGTTTTATTTTATTTGTAATCGAGAAAATAAATCTTACAA
The DNA here is from genome assembly GCF_977971745.1 of Zootermopsis nevadensis. Lineage (NCBI taxonomy): Eukaryota > Metazoa > Arthropoda > Insecta > Blattodea > Termopsidae > Zootermopsis > Zootermopsis nevadensis. Next base: position 19,572,837 of record NW_028259154.1, on the reverse strand, counting down.
ATCTACTTGTTTCTATTAATAACCAGAGTCCAGTAGCCTCACAGAGCAGATTCCTTATTGAAAAATTAATAGAGGCAAGAAGTACCGTACTTTTCATTGAAGATGAAGGGACATTAAAGTGTTCACAAAAAACGCCAGGGGCAGCTCAATACAGATCAATCTAGTCCACACACTCGTGATCCTGTTTTATTTCTTTACATTTTTACTACATCATTCAACTGGACCTATCTCTTCTAAGCGGTCTCCTCATTTCCGGTTAGCCTACAGAATTTCTTTTTGTACCTACGTATTATTCATTCTGTATGCCTTGCCAATATAACCCTCCAGCTCATCATCCCAATAATAATTAATATAAAATATAAATTATATATCTCCCGATTGTGCTATTTTCTCCAGCCTCCTTTCACTTCATACCTCTTTTATTCAGGTATTCTCCTAAGCATCCAGTTCCTAAACATCCTCATTCTGCGTCCTCCATGTTTTTTGAAGGGCCACGTTTCACTCCCATAACAAAAGAAGTACAATTACAATTTTGTATAGTTCAATATTTACGGTTTTAGATACCAGAAACATAGGCACATGATTCTGATGGTAGCAACGGCTCTCCGAATTTGTAATATCTTAGTAAATATGATTCTGATTTGCTGCAGTCGTTTCAAATACATAAAATTCTCCACATTTTCAAAGGATTTATTAGCTACCTTTAAATCATTCACGCTTTGTGGTCTGGTGTCGAGACATGAACGTATGAGTAACTTCTAGATTATCTCGCCTAATAGAATCTAAGACAGCGTCTATGCTTCTAATGATATTTACTTTCTTACCCAATAAACTAAAAGATTCAGCATAAATAAGACGCCGATGTGTCCCATTAAATTAAAACTTCTCTTTGTTTTCATAGTAATTCTTGATGACGTATTCGGCAACCAAACTTAAACGCAGTGATAATAAAACATATCCTTGTTTAAAACCATTCCAAGTAGGAAAACTTTACTATACGAATTTCAGGAATTTGTTTTAATACAATTTAATTAGATTTCCGTCTTCTGGGTTGTTGCGCTGTGTAGTCTGATCGATGTTAACCAACGTTTCGGAGGTCATACTGCCTCTGTCATCAGGACGATGAATATTCATAATAACAACGACCATACTACATAGCGCAACAACCCAGAAGACAGAAATCTTCATACTCATCGCCCTGATGACGGAGGCAGTATGACCTCTGAAACGTTGGTTAACATCGACCAGACTACACAGCGCAACAACCCAGAAGACAGAAATCTTCATACTCATCGCCCTGATGACGGAGTCAGTATGACCTCTGAAACTTTGGTTAACATCGACCGGACTGCACAGCGCAACAACCCAGAAGACGGAAATCTTCATACTCACCGCTGTGAGAACCTCAAGTCTTACACAACTTAATTAGCCTGACTAATTCCAAAAAAAACACCAAATTAAAATTACTATTCAGTTGCTTAAAATGTTCAGTAATTTTCTAGATATTATTTAGTGAGCAAGACAGCAATTGGTGATATGCTAGATGAACTTTGGTTTGGTGGACAAACGGAAGAAGAAATAACAGGAATATACAACTTTATTAAGATGTAGAAGGTACACGATTATCCAATCCACATTCTCCCATGATTACTTGATACTGGTAACACATTCCTTGCTTACACTGTCGCACAGTTACTTCTATGATGAATGATTTTTATAACAGGCCTATGTTTCGATATAGAAACAACTGGGCTTTAAAAAGTTAATAAAGGAACTAAGAAGAAAGAAAAATTGTTAATGCTTAATACTGAGCCGAGGCTTGTATTCTAAGAGAATCCAAATCAAATTTCAGCTTTTTTGTGGTTATCCTCAGTATCTGTAGACGAGAGCCAAGAGAGTAATTTGTAACAAATTACGGTAGGAATATTTCCTTATAAAACCTTGTCTTTTCACCAAATTTTATTTAACAGTATACATCCTATTCTGCTCAAACAGAGTCGTTAAATAACTAATGATCCAATCAACTATTAATTGCTACCGCTAACTTAGTCTTTAAATGTCACTGTTTTAATAATTATCTAAATGAGTGTTTCGTCTACAGAAATTATCACGGATTTCATCCATAAAAGTAAAGTGAAACTGTTCACTAACATTCACCTGTGCGTAAGAAGAGTAATTTAGGTTTTACTGTCTTGTCACCTAAACACCTTCATGACGTAGTTCTTTCGTTCAGGACATTACTACCTTTTTTATACTCTGTTAGATAATACGACATTGAAATCTGTGATGCATTATCACTCACAGATAAGTGAATTGGACGCGCGAAGCTAAATTCAGTTATCAGTCTACGTCATATACACAAAGAAGGAAATTACTGGAAAAGCGGAACTAACCTATCTGCACAGAAGCCGAAGAAGGACTGATAATAATAATTTATAATTAATTGACTACCAAATTCGCAGAAATCCCTAGCATTGAGGAAAACGTTTTTCAAATATTTTTGTATAAATAACTTAAGATTGGGATTCAAATGCCACTCTTTGTCTACAAGAGGAAGTGCACAGACTGACCATTCTTCCACAGAGGAAACAAGTGTCTGAATTATGGCTGTAGTGAAGATGTTGTCCATTCTGATACTCATTGTATCAGCGTCACTGCGCCCAAATTTGAATTACGAGGTAATTATATATATTTATATACATTCATTCATATTTGTTAATTAAGATATTGTTCACTACAAAGAATTAGCTTCAGAGTTTTTGCAGGATAAGTTAATATAAGGGGATAATCAAGCACGATTAAATTTGATAGGACGGAGGCTGTGAGTGGGCCTATTTTAAGGTTTAATTCCGAAATGCGCTTAGAGAAAATGAGGCAATTCTTTAACTTTCACCATGGATTTAAATACCGACATCCGTTTAGTAGTTTTTGAGTTATATATCAAGCATATAACAGGACGCAAATGATCCTCCGTGCGTTTTATATGAAGGCCGCATCTCGTACCCAGTCTTTTAACAAACATGTGTTTAGTTGTATTTCTTTATTGGTCGAAAACATAAGCTGGCCTTGACTTGTCTCCAACACAGAAATGTGCAAATTCACAGCATAATATAGGCTTACCTGAACTTCAGATTGTTAAAAAGGTTAAAACGTTATTTAAAACAGGTCATGGCAGACTACAGTAAATTAAATTGTATAGAATCTCCGTAAAAGTACAAAATGTCTGTTTTAAATGTATAGACTATAAAATCCTTATTTCATAAATTATATGGACTCATTGACTGCCTGGCTGTTTGGATGTTTTACTATTTGAGCGAGACGAACTGGATTATTGATTAGCTGTGTGACAGATTGATAACCGACTGTCTATCTGGTAGACTGAGTGATTGGCTAATTCGCTGTCTACCTGTCTACCTGTCTGTCTTTCTGTCAGACTGAAATTATCCAACGAATTATTTCACAGGCCTATGCTAAAAGATCTTCACGAATACGTAAGAGTTACTCAGCGGGTGGAAATACTTGCTGTTGTTACGGAAATTTTATTACTGATCTCGTAAAATATCGCCATTCTACGCTACCATAAAGTTAGTTCAAATCAGTTGACATGTTTGACTTCAATCTGTCTGATATTTATGTTAGATCTCTCGATAATTCACTATTTGTGTCTTCCTCTTATTTATTAAAGTCAGAGTATCGTTTCTAAACAGATTGCACTGTTATGTGATTCTTGTCGTTAGGTTGAAGCAGTGGATTCGGCAATCACTCTTATGGATAACTTGATGACGTTCATCAATAACTGCAGAGACAACGTGACTATTAAAAACAACAGAGCATTGAGTACTGCGGACAAGGGCAGAAGACATCTTGTCCTCAGCATCGGGAAAGACAGATGTCCTGCAGTGTTAATCGATACAGAATGGTCTTCAGGAGCGCTGCCTTCAACATGTACAGAAGGTGAAATATTAGTCGACCCTTCATGTCTGAACATGAAGAAGCAAGTGAAGGAGATATGCGTAAACTATCCTTGTACCAAGAAATCTAAACAAGGGAGACGAGTGCCACTTCCTTACGTAGATTAGAAATGAATTTAGTTAAGAAAGATATTCCGTCGAAATGTAGAAATGTTCTCACGGCTGTGAACACGTCTGTATTGGTGTTTGAAACTGTAATGCCGTGTTTAATTGCAGATAGATGCCACTTTCCTGGTATAAAATATGAACTACATCCTTAGGACTCCTGACAATGGAGGCAGAATGTTCCTCTGAAACGTGTAGTGGTTGTGATTTTTATTTTATAAACTGCTCATGCGCAAGCTCTCACATTCGTCACATAATTGTGAATCATTCGTGTATGTGTGTAGATATGTTGTATTTGGTTTAGTTGATTAATAAAAATGTTAACAGATATTTCGAGACATTTGGCAATAAATGTGATTTCAACGAAGTCTTGCATGAGCATGGTAGCATTTTACAATGTTACACAGACCGCCTCTGTCTCTTACATTACTGGATGGTCATATCAGAAGTAATCTCCAGCACACCGGAAAGTAATTCGACGCTCACACAGCTGATGGCCCGTGAAGAACTATTGCTTATAGTCGCCGATAAAGAATCAAGTCTCAGGGACGCGCTACTGTTTAAATTAAATTGAAAAACTTATGTTTACTTTACTCCTAAAATCGCCAGTCGCCAGTTTGTTTTTCATAGTGAATGTTTATCCATGCTCTTATGTGTGTTCCGTATTATTTATAACGGTATGTACAACGCGTGTGACAGTATAAATAGTCCTTAATATTATCAGTCCTAGAAACTGACGAACGCCCATGAGGCTAAAATCCCCCCCCCCCAAAAAAAATTAACTTAATCAGCAAGGTCCAACATTTGACTATTCTGTAGTCTCAAACCCTGCTTCATTAAGATAAGTTTTGGGAAGATCTATCTCGTACACCCAGGTCTCCGAAATAATCTCTTCCATTAAGGTTTATCTACAAAAATTACTCACGACTTCATCTTCTTGTTCGATTAGAATATTACACTGATTTACATCTACTTTATCGGATTTAAACAGGCTAAAATTGAATGGGCCGTCTTCCCAACTTTTCTTATAGCACATTCTTAGAATATTAAATTATTGCATTAGCATTAAAATCTCCAGTCGACGTATTAAAATCGTGTTAATTATAAGGTGGGTTGTAGTATTTAGTAACCAAAATATATACTTTAAAAATTTTAGAAAAAATGTCGTTATTATATTCCACAGTGTAATTTACACAATGTGTATTGTCAAAGTGATGCGTACTATTGATGCAACTGAAGTTCCTAACATGTCTCATGAACTGACTGCCCTTGTGAATTTTAGATTGCTTTTCAGTCTGATTTCATGCATGTAATCCTCGACATAAATGTCAACGTGTGCCCCCTCGGTCGCTAATTACAGCCTCCGTTGTCAACTGAGGCATTATTCCGGTACATTGCCTGCTTTGAATCCCATTTTGCATAATTAGCATTAAATTTAACGAACGGATTAAGAATATACAACACGCTTATCAAATCCTAGAATGCAATATTAGCACTTAACGAGAACTGATTCTAATGTTAGCTCCAGAAAAGCGCAAATATCTCGTTTTGCTTAGTACTAGGAACGTTCATCAGAAACCCACCCGAGAGCGACTACTGAAAACCTATTCGACCTAGTGGCAAAAATCCACCCTAAGCACTGAGAATGCATCTCTTTTAATCATCCACCACTAAATGCCCTTATAAGAAAATTGAGTACATTTTTGGTAAACCATTCTGTCAAAGACGCTTGTAACGTGTCTTCCAACTGCAATCTGGTTCAATGAATGCTTTTAATAAGGGTAAGAACATCCAAAGGTAACGCGATGAAACATCTCCTAACTCTAGCCACGACGTTTTTGTTCGCATGTGAACTGTGCCGTTTCTGGCCAGGATTGAGGCCGTTTACATCGCAGCGCGGCTTTACTCGTGCCCGGTTCACTATTTTGACTCAACTTTTCTCCACCGGCCATCAAATATGCTGTATTCATCGGGCTCTGACTCGCTGTAGTTGCAAGTTATATTATACCTCCGTCCATTAAATAGCGAAATTCACATACTATTAAAGTGTACGGAAACCGGGAGGTGGAGGGAACAGCTCCTGAGGAACAAGTGGTTCACCGTTTGTGAAGAGTTGGTCTTCAAGAAAATTTTAAGCACTACGAATGACACGGAGGTCAGGGATGTAGGGAAATTTCTGTACAAAGTAAGATGTAAAAGACAGGTCAAAATTATGAATTTAGAACTGCCACTGGGGTAGAAGGCACGAGAACAATACGAAAGAGTTATGTAAATAGTATTAGGGATTAAGGAATAGTCATGTAGAGTAGCATTAGTGAATAGTTGTAGTAAGCAGTAGTGCGAATAGTGCTACGTATGTAAGGACTGTGGCCGTGAAAACCTGGTGTTAGGCGGCCACAGATCTCTGTATATAGTTCTAAATCAAATATATTATTATTATTATTATTATTATTATTATTATTATTATTAATTGGATTGATATATACTGTAACCTACAGCAGTTATGTATGAAATAAAAATTTGATATACTTCGAAATAAATAGTCCATGTTTTACAACTAATCTAAAAAGGACTAATTGTAAACATTCACAAAAAGTTATGAAAAAATAAACATTTTAAAATAGGCCGGATACTAAATGAACAGATTTCAACATGTCATAATGTTCTTTTCGACATACTAATCAGAGAACAACACAGATAAAGAAATAACTGAAGAGAACAGCTTTAGATATTAAAGTGTACGTATAGGACTGGATTATATCACCATTAGTCATACTTTCTGTGTGCCATAATGTTTGGATAAATACCTTAAGCATCTATTCATTGAAAGGTTTGTGCCTGGAAGTGTAGCGGGGACAAGGTTCTGTATCAACACTTCAACACCAAAATCCTTAAGAAAGAAGGTGAGTGAAAGCATTATACCTCTTAGCTCCTTGTCAAGGCTTTGCATATGTAGTGCATATGAAGGGCTGAAAAGAATGAGTGAGAAGGAGTGGAAGGGAGTTTGGACGATGGAGGAAATCTGCAATAACGAGAGATGAAGCACCACTTAGCGAGACATAACTCAACGGATACCGTCAAACAGGGACGGAAACGCTCCATCGGCACGTAGTGGCCAGAGAGCGCTTCCCAGAATCTTAAATTAAAGAAGGCGGGTGCTTAGACACTCACTTGCTGAGAGTGTTGGACGTGAGACTAAAGAAAAGAGAACAGAAGAAAATGCAGGAATGAGAAACTTTGAGAGAATGTGCATGACCCCAATATTCTGATAATACCTGATAAAACCTTAAGTCTTCCTTTTTCTTACGCCTTTCCTGAATCGAAATTGTAGTGTTAAGCCACATTTTACTCAAACTTTAAAGATACGGGTTAATATAAATTGGTTATTAAGCCACTTCTCTTGGTACTACACACGTTCGTGTATAAGAATTAAAAATATCGCATTCTCTTCTAATATAAATTATAAGCCAATTTAACGCAAGTGCTTTCTGATTTACGCCACAGGCACGTCAAAATTAATCTTTTATATATCTGTGGTTTGTAAATAAAAGCCATATTTAATTTTAGTAAAATACATTTCAGTGGACTTGAAAAGAAACAAAAACATTGAAAGAGCTAATACTGTAAGAGCAAGGCATAGCACAGATATAATAAGTAAACTTTCATATTTAAAAGCTTCACTATTAATTCGTATCTTTAAATACTATTATTAGGATTATAGTATTAAGAGAATAGATAATAATTAAATGTAACAAGCATTCGGAAAATTAAAATTTTGTACTGAATTCTGGCTGGAAAACGTAATGAGAAGACACGAGTTAGTATATTCAAGCGTAGATGGGGAAATATAATTTGAACTGCTTTTAAAAAATTAGAGTGTGAGGGTGTGGTCTGGACTCTTCTGGGTCCGATTAAGTATCTCCATGAAGACAACAATCAGATAATATTAGTTCCAAGCCTTTTATGAAACCCGAACTTCCACTACCGTGTTTGTAAGTCTCGATAAATTACTTACTGATCGCCCTGATGATGGAGGCATTAAGTACCTCACACTTCGGTAAACTTCCACCAGTCTACACGGAGAGATATTGCAGAAGACATTTTCAGATAATCTTTATCCACACATTCACGTCGTATATCTTCAAGGACAGTCTTCCTTGCAGCAGAATGAAACGTTACTACTAACTTCAAATCAAATGCAGTAACACAGAAAACTGATCTATGTGACCCTTGTCCAACACTTCACTTACATGCTCTCTGTAGAAAAATACAGCGTTTATCTGGCCATAAAAACACTAAAATCATTATCTGAAGTTCACAGCATGTAATTTGAATACTACCAGAACACATACAGCATTACACAAACTGAATGTTGATTTTCTTGATCTGATGAATATTGTAATTCGTCTAAAAATATAAGCAAATGCTCAGAAGCTTTAGCCGATTTGTCTACATTCTGGTTAAGAACATGAAAAATTCAAGTAGGGCGCAACAATTATAAAGAGAAAGGGAAAGTTCCCGACGAGATTATCTAATAAACGAGCAAGATGACGCGTATAGTTGGGAAATTTGATGAGAAGCGGAGGGAATTATAAAGTTACTGCAATCGTGGATGAAGAAAAATGAATTGCCACTTACAGAGCATTATTATGAAAAAGGAAAAACTTCATCTGAAGTGACAGATTGGAGCATGAGTAATGAGAATTTCGAAAATCCGGGGTTAAAAGGGCTTACTTCCTGCATGTCACTTTCTGTCAGTATTAGTCAAATGGAATGGATTTACTCCCGTTACCTCCTGAAATGACTTTGTGGACCAAATGCTCTTGAGAGCGCCGATCGTATACCTACAGTTCTACATGCAAAGTTTTGAAACCAGTATCTGTATTCATTCTGCTGTTATTGTCCAGCACCAAGAAAGATACAGCACAAATCTAAGATTCGAAATTACTTTTAATAATTTCTGCACAGTTTCGAAAGAACAAAATGTTCGCTAAATTTCATCTAAAAGTACTCTAACGCGATAGAGCAGAGACTTTCTTGAGAATCTTCCGAATTTATAATGTAGACGTAGTGTTTTTTTTTTCTAATGTAAGAATTGAAATTTTGAAGTATTATTTAGATGAATTTCGGGCATCAAAGTATTTAGTCAGTCTATTTCAAGTATATAAATGGACTTCATATGATTCACATTTATATGGGTGATTGAACAATAATATTCGGTTATCCTTAACAGTAAATGCGATTCCAATAAGAACAAAAGAAACAGAGATGATCTCGGATTAGACGAGCAGAGAAGAGGAATGTATGTATTACCTAGAACCTTTGAAAGAAGCACCCATCAGAGTCCGTAAACACCGACTGTCCGATTATTAATGTAATTTGGTTAAATTTCCATATATAAATCGTTTCATACTGCAAACTGTACAAAATATCCGATAAAATCTATTTTATTTTAATTGCATATATTTTCTATTAAGAGTACAAGTATTAAAAAAAGTTTAGAATGCAACAAAAAACAAATATGCCAAAACAATTAATCAAATACTAAACAAAGGAAACCATTATCATTTTGCCATTCCAAATATGATTGATAGCAAAACAATCAGATTATAGCCATTGAATTACTTTCTGTATCTGCGTTGTATGTAAATCGATAATATCGTATAATTATATTACAAAAAGTTGTGGAATGTTAAAAAGAGTTACATATATTATTGTGAGCTTAGGGCATATATGATCCGTTAACATTATCAGTAGTAGAATTCCTTTGATATCAGACTGCTAAGATTAACTGGCAGTTTCTCAGAAGGGCAATCTATGCTACTATAGTCGCCTTGAAAGTAATGAAAGTCACAAAGGACGTTTACATATGCCTTTACTTTAGATGGGATGACAACACTAAAATGTATTTCAAATAAAGTTTCATAAAAGGCTGGAAATTTATTGACCATCTGAGCGGCTATCAATTTCTTAAAAACGACTATACTTCGTGGCATTTATTGTCTTATTCAGTTCTTTTTTAATAAAATAAAATCCACGCACGTTGTATAGTTATATGTGGATGGTATCCACGTGCTCGATATTTTACATAATTTTAGCATATTCCATAAAATTATGCTCTTGCGGGAATATAACCTGTAAATCTGCGCCTATTAACTCCGTCCGTCTGTATGCAACAATTCAATATAAAATGAACTGGTTTTCCCGAGAGCATAGGTAGACGAGTTTTGCTCAAATTTGTCGATACGTTCCAATTTTGGTTAAGATTGGGCAAACAATAACTGGCACTTTATATGAATATCTACATACGTATCTTCGCTTACAAGTGGTGAGGAATTCTAAGGCCATTCTCAAACGTGATGGGTCAAAAACTATGGCGAATACGTTATGCATGCATTTCCTAACTTGCTTTAGCTCTTTTAAATTTTATCCGACGCGAAGTACACGGGGGTGACAAAAGACAAACTGCAATTTACAGTACGTCTCCTTGACACGTTCGATAAGCTGCAGAGCTTTAAACAAATTGTTAATTTCTTTGTGTTCAAACTATTATAATCGCCATTAGACTAATTTTTAACAAGATGAATCCATAAGATAGTGTAATTGCGTCATATTGTGAATATTATAACAATTATTTATTTTAATCCGTCTTATCACAATATTTAAAATTTCTTATAATTAAGATAATAAAATATCATTGATGTTCCATATCGATTGATCGATTTACATTTTGGAACATTTACACAACATGTTTCAGTTTTTAAAAAACCATCATTAGGTGTAAAATATCTACGAACTTAAAACTCAAATATGATTCCATTTGGTGATGTTTTCATTGCGTTTGTTTTTCATTTTTGGGCGGAGATGTTGTTTTTTCTTAAATTTTTTGGATGTACATATCGGTCTGTAAGTTTGTTGTGTAAATGTTCCAAAATGTAAATCGATCAATCGATATGGAACATCAATGATATTTTATTATCTTAATTATAAGAAATTTTAAATATTGTGATAAGACGAATTAAAATAAATAATAATTAAGATGAATCCAGTTCGCAACCTCGTCACTTATTTCTTTTTGTTAGATTATTCTTATTCACATGTGTATTGTAATCTATCTTAAGTACAAATATCTAGGATTGCATTTTTAAAATATATTTACGTTTTATTTATTTATAATGAAAACGAGTAATAATCACACGCAACTGTTTTATAGTGATTTAAATTGGCCCATAACAAAACGTTTCAGAAATGTAAAGACCTTTGTAAAGAAGCGGTCCGTAATTTTAAATAGAATATTGTAGATATTCCATGAAATACATCATTTTCATACTTATTTTGCAACTAATTGCACTTGGGTGACAGGACATCCATTTCGTACTTTAATGAGCACCACTCATAACAAAATTGTAAAATTAATTGTGTTCTATAATTGGGTGTGCAATTTGTGTTTTAGAGGGCTAAAATTTATACCTTCTAAGAGCAGCTTCTAGTCATGATTCGTTGTTACATAATACTTGTCAACTTCAGTCCGCGTCTCCTCTTTATCTTATCTTTTCAGTTAAAAACATGTCCTATTATGTATAAAATTAATGGATGTATTAAATTTCATCCTGTGCCCAAAAATTCGTGGATCAGAAAGGCAAAAGTGCCTTCAGTTCACTGAATACTGAACTACAGCATGAAGTTTGCGCAATTTATAGGTACACTGTGTTATGCACCTAAAATGGTTGTGCAAGGAACTCATATCGTTGACAGAATTATAACTCGGTTTCATAAAATGCCTAGACACACTTATAACGTATTACTACGATTTAGGAGAACCCAATGCTTCAACACCGTTAATATCAATGAAATCTTCTCGGGCAATCAGCCGCGTTAACTGGTTACCGTAGTAAACCGACGTTTCGGGAATAAACTCTGTCCCCATCTCAGGGTTCTGATGTGACTGGATCCTCGGAAGTCGCCTCTGTAACTGCAGTTACACGAGAATATTTCATTGATTGTACTCGCCGCGAAAGTCTCAAGTCCTATACCGTTAATACCATAGCCCGCCGCTGAAAAAGATCCTGAGGTGGTTCTGTCCTCCTAAAACCCTCACAATCTAGCGAATTTTAACTCATCTCTTTCTCGGTCTTCCAAGTGGTTGTTTTCTAAGACAATTTTTCATCAAGTTATTCGGGCGTTACTTGTCTGTCCTGCTGTAAAAATAACCTCAAAATTCACAAGACAAACATTTTTACATGATTCTTTTAAAGTTTGAAGAAAGTAGTTGGTCCATTGTTCGAACATTATTATGTACTATTCTATTGTCTGGGATGTATTTGACATACAAATTGTTTTACGGTTTGGTTATTTAACATTCGTGAGAATTCTAAGGTAACTGATGTATAAATAAGGTACATGAGACTCCAGATAGCTTACTTTTATAAATGCGAGTATAAACACGAAAGTTTCTTGATTCAGGGAAATTCTTGAAAAAGTGATCTACGTTGCTATGTCTCAACATCTGCGTCCACACAAGACCAGCTTATAAGCATATTCTTTTATTTAATGACCTCGAGTGTAAATTTGTTCCTATTAAATTTTTCAATTATGTATTTATTTTTAGCCCAAGAAAATCACATGCCTGAGCCCATCATTTTAATACGCTTAATAATATTTACGTTGTTTTAGTTTAACTAAATTTTCAGAATACCTGCTACAACTACTCTTTCCAATAAAAGTAAATTACAATTTTTTGTAGACAGAAGAGCGTAGAGCTGTATATTATAGCGCGTATTTAATTTTTTAACAGACCAAATGTGACATTATTTTAATTCGTAAAGAAATTTCTAGCAAATTTATTTCTAAAAATATATATATATATATATATAATTTTAGATTAATTTTAAATGATCACTGCAAGAAAATACGATCAAACCGGAAATTATATATAATTATGTGTCGTACTATTTTCATATTCCCCTTTTTACCACCATCATCACGATCAAACCTTCAAGCCACACCTTCTGCCCCTCCCTCGCAAGTTCACCTCCATTACATTAGCCATTATCGGTCACGCAGGAGCCATCCATCCAGTAGTCATCGACCATGAACCAATATCGACACCCTGGGGCCAACTTCCGCTCTGATGGATGCTTTGCCCGTGCGCATCATTGTCTGGTCCCTCGGTTGTCCCACGCCTACATGTCGGTTATAACCACCAGCGCCAGCTACCGACGGACGGACGGACGCCTGTGCTGCTATGTTTGTCACGCGTTTGTAATGACACTGTAATTAGTTCTACTCATCATGTGTATAGGCTCAAAAACTTATTACTACATATTACTTTTTATATCTTAATTGCATCATGCTTGTGTTCCTCAATACAATACTTTTATTTCCGTCGTTACACATCGTGTGTAACGACGGAAATAAAAGTATTGTACATATTACTTGTTTACTCAAATGTGTTTAGGTCTTGTTCCCACCTAGTCAACATTTGGAAGCAGCAGCACGGCACGTTTCAAGCCAGTTTGAACAGAATTAAGCTTAATTTTATTAACATTTTGTCAGACTAACAGGTCACTTCTGAAAAGCTGAGATTCGATTTCTGGAGGAACCCATACAGAGTCACTTTGTCGGAGAAAAATTACAATTTGTATCATTGACTTCAATCGAGGGCGGAATTGAAGTTTAGGTCTATTTCTTCACGGTTGCATTTTCTGGAAAAAACTTCAATATTGTGTTTGTTTTCTTAATTAAAAATATTTTTATGATTGCTGTCTTCTGGGTTGTTGTGCCGTGTAGTATGGTAGAATTACACCTACGATAAGTCGCCCTGATGATGGATGCATCAAGGGCCTCTGAAACGTAGATATACTTCTACCAGACTACACAGCGCAACAACCCAGAATACAGCAATCTTCAGACTCACCAAATTGAAAACCTCAAATCCTATATATATTTTTACACAAGACTGATTTTGTTTAATTATTTTCAACCCTTTCTTAAAATTTCCGATAATTTTTAACTTCGAAATGAAATGATAAGCTTATATAAATTACAAAAGAACCATGTCGGTTTCCTCTGAAACATGGAAACAGCCGTGAATTATGTTTTGCGTATTAAAATGTGGTTGTTAAATAAACAATTTGTGATTACGTACAGAATAAGAAACAATAGCAAATTGATGTAATGCATTATCAGTAAAATGTACCGCTGTGGATACTTCAACTATCTGCATGTAGGTCATTTATCAATGTCGGCAGAACTGCAATTGTTCATTCATAAATGCGATTATACAGAATATAAAAAAATGTTTATTTAAATACAAGCAAGTTTCTGAGTATAAGATAAAAATAGTTGTGTCTATTATTTATGACATTTCCCTGTTTGTATGCATTAACACCTGCCCATTTGTCATTCTACTGTCATCGCACCAAACATGTATGTACGTGCGTGTGTACATTGGGGGTGGGGAAAGGATAAATCACATCCTCTTCTGGGAATCAAACCCCAGTCGTCGAGACCATTATTGTTATTGTTGTGATGGGGTGAGAATATGTCTCTGTGGCCTCTAACAAGCCCTTCTGCAACCCCCAGATTATACAGCGTGTTTCGCAAAAAGTCCATAGTTCAAGGGCGTGATTTTTGTGAGTCGGAAATACTCAACATACATATGTCAAAACGCAAATGGTTCGGATAATGCGAGAATTTTAAAAAAATCAAATTTTTGACGGCATAATTGTGCAAATAATTTACATTTTATTAATTTATTCAATTTAACTTTATTAAATTTACATTTAATACTTATAAAATCTAACTTAAACCTATAAATTACACAACAAATTTTTAGGAATCAGGTAATTACTCATGCTTGTGTCTGTGCTAGTGACCTCCGTAATTATATACGTAAATTACAGCTGTTTGTAAAAATGGAAGTAACAGACCTCGGAAGAGAGGACTGGTTGTTTCTTGTGCGGGGGGGGGGGGGGGGGGGGGGGGGAAAGCATCGAACACACCATTCAACAGCTCGATTCTAGTACTGGTCTTCATACGCCCCCAAAGAAGAGTTGGGTAAAATTACCTGTGTGGGTTAGCAACAGAACATGGCCCAATCTAACGCTCTTGAAAATGTTGACTGAGACATGCAGCTACCTGCCTCACAAAATGAGGGGGTGACATTACTGTTTCAAACAATAGATTCTGCGATTTCTTCAGCAGTCTTAAAATGTCAGCATCCTCTTGTCGACTGAATTTCGGAAACACGTTTTTTTTTGGGCAGCTTCGAATCGAAATGAACACCATAACACGTCCCTGAGCCACGGCCATCCCACTAAGTGACACTCGTCAAATGAGTAAATGTTGAACAGATGTGGAATGATAATGACGGGAACTCTGAGATGAGCCACAATTCCCACTCTGACTGACCTCGGAGCGGACATGGGTTTTCACGGTGAGAAGCCGGCGAGTAATCTCGAGTAATTTGAGATATGGCACAGTCCAGTTGAGACCGTAACCTTCGTTATAAAGCAGAAATTCCGGCTCATTGTTTTTCTAATCGAAGCAGCCGTGAATCGAATTTATGAGGGTCGGCCCGAATTGACGAGAATTCAGCCGAAAGAATTAATGTATAATATAGAATCAAACTTAGCTGGCTTAGGAAAACCGAAGGTTCATCACCGAATTAACCAAAGCCCTCCACCGGACCCTGTCCTGGGCCACCAACATCCAGTCTCCTTCAACTCCTACCTCACATAGATCTCGCCTTATATTATCCTCCCATCTACGTCTAGGTCTCCCCAGCGGTCTCTTCCCTTCAGGCTTCCCAACCAATACTCGGTGCATATCTCTTGCCCCATACATGCGCGCTACATGCCCCGCCCATCTCATTCTTCTTGACTTAATCACCCTGACAATATTAGGGGAAGAGTATAAAGTTTAAAGTTTTTCACCAGACCCCATCGTCTTTTCTCCTAGGCCCAAATATCCTCCTCAATACCCTATTTTCAAAATCCTGAAATCTATGTTCCTCCTCCAGAGTGAGAGACCATGTTTCACACCCATACAAAACAACAGGCAGAATTATTGTTTTGCACACTTTAATCTTCAGGTTCTTAGAAGTCAGACGCGACGACAAAATATTTTGAACTGAAAACTATCAAGTATTTAGAAAATTTAGTCCCCTCCTAACTTCCTCATGAATATCATTTTGGTTCGTTAATGTTGTTCCCAAATATTTTAACTTTGTCACACTTTCAAAGGATCTATTAGCCACCCTGATATTTTTTCCGCCTGTATGCTGACGAGATACTAACATGTATTTAGTTTTTCCTCAGTTTATTTCTAGGCCAATCTTTCTACTAGCTTCTAGTAAAGCTTCAGTGTTCCTCTTAATTGTATTTATATCGTCATCCAATACATTAACAGCTTCAACATATACCAAAAGCTGATGTATCCCATTCAGTTGCTAATCTCCTGCTTATCTTGGAATTTCCTGATATACTACAGTATCCCATTTCATACATATGAAAGACAGCAATGCATACTACTACCATTACTACTACTGCTGTTTCTACCACTCATAAGCACTACGCTATGAGCCTTGGATTTTTCTGGAAACATTTTCTGCCAGAATTTCGAAATGGGAGATCAGTTCGTCATGAGGCTTATACATATAAAGGGAAGATATCACAGAAACACACTCATATCACGAGTTAGAATAGAATCCACGACCCCAGTGCATGAGCGGTCAAGATCCATATTGCACAAAGAATGAAAGAAACGTTGTAACTCACCTCGATGAAAGCGTCCAGTTGCTACGTGCACTTTCACAACACACGTGTTCACTCTGCAAAGGGTTGCAGAAGACTAGCTGATTGGCCGACACGCTCATAAAAACGAACAAGTGAAGGTCGCCAATGCAGTGCAGCTGGGAAGGTAATGGAGTTCCAGGACACTTGAGAACGGAAAGACAAGGTTTAAATGAGGAAATTTTCCAATCTGTGTAAGTGCAATACCAGTAAGAATTATTTGGCTCTGTTTTAAGCTAAAAACATGTCGAAAGCTCTGGGATCAATCCCTCTCGGATAACAGATGTTTGTCCGCGTCTTAATTTGTCACACTGTATTTTAGCTAATTGGTACGTGCCTTGCGATCTGCTTATAATTTGATTATCAAATTTTGCGTTTCATTTTTCCTTTTGTTGTAACCATTACTATTCAATCAATTTGTCAGCATTGACCAATTACACATAAGACAAAATCTGGCACATGAGACTTTTTGGATCTAGTAGAGAAAGAAATACAATCAACTCAGTAACATTCTATGCAGCTCATCAAAAATTAAATAAATACTTTAATGTAATGCATGTCTAAGATGGCTGTCTTCTTGCGTTGTAGCGCCGTGTAGTCTGGTACAGGACATCATCGCCCTGATGATGGAGACAGGAACAACCTCTGAAACGTTCGTAAATTTTACCAGACTATATGGCTCTACAACCCACAAGATATTCATCTTCGTTCTCACCGTGAAATCCCTAGTTTAATAAATGGTAGTATGGGTTCGGAATTAGTTTCTCCCTACAAAAAATATGTTGTTCAGTTCACGTTTAAAGACAAATTCTTAAGTATTCCAATTCTAATTTCTTTAAAATCTCGCTCAGCTAAAAAAAAAATTCGTGGGCTTTTATGGAAACTAAGTCCTATTCAGGTAATATCTTTGTAGTCTGATATTTTCTGTCGTGAAAATATATTCTTTTAACATGTCCATCATCTGGAACTTCCGGAGTTCATTACATATCCGCCTTCTTGTGGGTAGATACCGTTAGATAAATATGGTATTTATAACCAAGTCTGGTGATGAACAGTTTTATGTAATCTTAAGACGTAGTACAGATAAAATTGGTCTTTATCACTGTGTCTAATGATAAAGCAGGTTTTATCTAACTGGTCCTACACATGAATAAACTTTACTTTTACCTGTAGCCGGTGACAGAATCTATATTTTACAGCGACAACGTCGAATGCTCAAAGAAAACATTCCCATAATGTATTAGGTTTCCCGTTAGTGCCTTCAAGTCCACGTGTAATTTCTCATTTGTACGTAACACACTAAATTTGTACTCTCAAATCACATTTATGAACAACGGCCATACGAAAAGTGCTTCTCCAACTCGCCCTACCTTGAAATTACATGGGCAATACTATAACCAAGACACATTGGCCGGTGTCAAAATCCACTACGGAGTTCCTCAGACCCCGTTGGCTTATACTTCACTCAGCCAGAGGAATTAATTACACATGATTAGTTCCTGCTTCCTTAAGACAGGCTTAAAGTTATCCTACCATCTAAACCACACTTCCCACCGTTCCTATTAAAAAGCTATTCGCATTTCAGCTCCATTACATAAACGAGAAATATTTAATAATATTTTGCAATGAAGTGTCTCGTGAACTCATATAAAACCATGGGACATTAAAATTGTACATATCAGCGTTTATGTACTACCAAGTAAGGAAATAACTACTGAAAACGAATATAGGAAAAGTTTTTTAACCTTTTCAAGCACGAAATTCACACCAGTGATATTTAAAAACTCAGTTCTTACCACAAAGTAAATACGTCTCCATTACAGAGATCAGTTGGTTAATAATGTTTTAAGTATGTATTTATTATTCCAGTCTATACACAAACGTTATTTTAAAATGTTGTTGTTAAAATAACTCTATAACATTTGTAATATAAATATCACAATAAGTTATATTAAGTTATAATTGTAATTATAGCGCGTTTCATCGTGTGTATAGACTGGAATAATAAATACATACTTAGTTCAACACAAACATGACGCATCTAAGCAACAAATTTAATAATGTTTTGTAAAATCGCTGGGTATTCTCAGAATCATTCGAAACCCATAAATACACTGTTTGGGCAAAATGTAGACTAATTTAAAGCCAAAGCATTCGATGTGCTCCAAAAGGTTAATGACGTAAGAAACTCATTATTATGTTTCAGATACTAGCTACTTGATATATCAAACTGCATATATCTGGCGAGTAAACGTATCTCTATGCAAAAAGCTCTTTTAGCTTGAAATGTATGTTCATGCTTAACATCATACAAGTAAAGCACTTAAACGTCATGAAAGAGAACTATTACAAATTTTTCTATCCCCTTTCACACCTAATGTTGTTTACCTGGGAAACTGTTCTCGTCGTCTTCATTCGCAATTTTCGCTTACGTAATTGTGCTTTCAAAAGGCACTGTCTGTGCTTTGTAATTTGCATTTACATGCAGAATGCATTAAACCCTGTGTTATATTGTATCGCGTAATATATGTCGACTTTCCCACAATGTTTTGAGTGTACAAATATTGTTCAAGGTGGTCGAATAAGTATGTAATCCTATTTAACTAGTCTGTCGTCGTCAAGAACGTCGCTCGGAGGATAAAAGAGATGTGTTGAGTATGGATGATGATTGTGAGTGGCACTTCCAGTCATGGGGATGTTTGTTTTGATATTAAACCTCTCACTCCGTTTCCTTATTAAGCCTAAAGAAAGTGAGGGTACAGTGCGAATTTTCAACGCCTCTCTGTTGTTATTAAACCAGAGATGACATTGTGTTTGACGCTAAATAAGATGACAGTGCATGAAGTACCATCTTGTTTGCATACACGTACATGCATTAAAGACGTTTACGTCAAAATACAAATGCCTCATCCAATTTGAGGTCTAATCTATCTGTTTGCTTCCTTCACAATCACTTTCAGCAAACCTCAATTTATGTTTTCTTCAACGTCATTGTCAGCCCTTAACAACGTGTGACCTATTTCTAAAACATAAAGTGTGCGAAATTTAATGTATGTCAAATCATGTCAATAACGTTTTCAGGGTATGAATACAATTTAATACACGAACCGAATAAAGGGGTTGATAAAGTGATGACGTGGCTGTCTGGTTTATATATTCTTGATGCAAATGGTTTAAATTCCCGCTTTTGAATGATTAAAATACGTTGTTTTCTTCGTTGTCTTCAGATCGAGATGAAGATCCAGTTACAGCTGTAACTACCTGTTGACATCCAACAAAAAGTTCGAAACAGTTTGTGATATGTAAAGCGATTAATTCATTCACGTAAATAATTATTACGAACGAAGCAAACATTAAGGATGGAAACAATTATATAGTAAAATACTGGAAAAGAATACATGTTTATTTATTTAAGGATCTTCGCATTAATACAACAGTGTTTGCGAAGTAAATTCAAACTGCAATTTGCTTCATATTACAGAAATTCTGTAACAATTACAGTGTACAACAATTACCAGGGGCTTTCTTTACACGGAAGCAGTGGTTTCAAAGGGCTAATTAACTTGATTGACTCGCTGACATATTTATTTTTGTTACATGTTTATATTCATTATTGTTCTTCTTGTGATCATTAATACGATTAATTTATATTACAAATTTACGATTCGTACTACTAATATGTTTCACACTATCCACTCTCTGCGGCATATTTTACATACACGACGTTTCGGGAGTTGTCTCTTCTCTCGTCTGCATATGATGATTGTCACTATACTGAGAGATATGTGTTAGAACTTGGATGGAATCCGGAACATGACCTTTAGTGATTACCGTACTACCATCTTTAAAGGTCCCGGATTGATCTACACCGTCGCTTTGTTATAAAAATTTAAAGAACTGTCAGTGCAATGACAGCCTACTATCTGCAGAGCGTAGGGTAAACTCCTGAAACTTCATGTATATCAAATACATGAGATCTGGGGTTCTCATGGCGGTGACGATGTTGATTTTGGTCATAGATATTAACACCATTTGGACTCGTAGGTAGATAACAACGATTCGGCGACTATACTGCCTCCATCTTTAGGAATGAAGATGGAGGCAGTATGTGCTTCCGAAAAGTTAGTATCTACCTACGGGTCCAAACGGCGTTACAACTCAAAACAGCAACATCAGCATTTTTCAAATATACCTCAGAAAATAGACAAAAGCAATATAATATTTATATAATTAATCATTGTGACAAAAACTTTAGAAAATCATTTGCAAATTGCAACAATTTCTGAGCTCCTTATTTAAAACTATGGTTACAAATATTTTTTATAATATGGTCCAAGAAAAAGTCATGTTGCCGAACATTCTAGAACACCCTGTAATATTGACCCATGCTATTACGTAAAGCATACTGTTATTCTACAGTAAATTTTATAAATACTGTATCAAATGACAGCCATAACAACAAGACCTTGATTTAGGAAGAATGTAGTATTTACGCTCTGTAGAGATTAAACTCCGTCTGTGCACGCATAGAAAGAATTCCTCCAAGTCCGAGGCCGTGTGTAACGTAGTTACAAGAATATCAGTCTTCTTAACAACTGTTCGTGTGCTACTTCATTGTCAGGTCTGCATTTTTATAAAAACAATGCAGAAACATATAATGACAGTACAAAAAATACAGAAAGAAATACGTAGTACATAACGAATTGTAGTTTATCACTGCGAAATTAGTTTAAATGGTTCGTATAGGAAACACATGTGAAGGAAACATTTCCTTACATCCATACCAGACAACCCATTAAAGTTTCTGCGACTTACACAACGAAGACTGCAGCCATTAAATAAAAGCAATAAATTGTCTCCAATTTTGGTGACTATATATCTTTTTTCTCTATTTTCCGTACACGATATAGTCAAAGACGTAAAATAGCACAATTCTACGTCAGAAAAGACAAACGACTAGCGCTGAGCCCTGTGTAACCTTCACCGGTTCTCATGCTTGAATAGGGAATTCTTATTATCATTCGAAGGAATTTTCTTTAATTTTGTGTAACGCAATTTCAAAGTTATAGGGAGTTCGTGACAACTCGTTTTCAATAATCATTTATAACACTACTAGCAGTAACTTATATTCCCCCATCCTTCCTTAAACAGTGATTACTATGGCTGGCATTACAGAAATCAGACATTAGCTATCTACTTTAAATGGGTCTTGAACATTTTATTAAAAGACTGCACACGTTTCTTAAAATCTGATTCAGCCAAGCTAAGAAATTTTACACACTTATGAGTATATACCATAATATTTAGACACCACACACTTATTAATGTTTGGTTCTTTAAGAAAAGGCCCCTTCTCGTTGTTCAGTCTTCAGATTGTGTGTAAGGCGGTTGGATCTGCATTCTAAAGTACTGCATATTCTAGAGAGGGAATTATAATAGGCCTATGGGCGCAGCTGTTAACTGATTCCGTCACTGTTTAATGTTGAAGAAGCATAAGCAAGATGGGAAATGCTAGGAGTATAATTTTATGGCCCTCGATACGTTGCATTACATGAGAAACATTATGGCGACAGCATGTTTGAATATGTGCCATCTACTGTAAAGTAATGTGTCGAGAAAACTTGTAGGGCCGGTGGGACCAAGTTCCGCTCTGTTTAACGCGGCACTTACAAAAGAGCCTCTGGTTTCAGTTGGCTAGAAACTGTGTGGGCCCAAAACAGGTCCAGTTGGAGGTGAAAATAAAAGTCCTTGCCTCTATCGGGAATAGAAGCCTGGCTATCCAGTCTTAGCCAGTCACTGTATCACTTAATCGTTATGAAAATGCGCAAGTTTTTTAAAACAGGAGTTTAAAATAAAAATGTAATTTAAAAAGTTCCCAATTAGGTTTAATTTATTATATCACTATTAATATTTTGTTTTTATAACTGTTGTTTTTGTATCATGTTACAGGGCATCTGTCCTTGAGTCAGGGTCAAACCTCATGACCTAGTATTTAAAAATTATACAAAATGAATTAAGTGCTATGTGGAAACCTAAAGATGTCTGTTGTTTCTGAGATGGACGTCTTTTGTAGCTCCATGCTGGAATATTTATGAGGAATGCCATCTAAATTCGTTTGAAATGATCGTAATAAGCTTCAGTTGTACCAATATTTGTCTATTGTACGTATCACCTTTGCCTTCACATTCCACTCGCGATGTATATCAACCAATAGGTATTCGTAGTTGTTGTTAATATTATTATCACCATCATCATTACTTCATTTATTATTTATTATAAAACTACCAACTTCAGTCCTGGAGATGAAAGCAGAATGTTCCTCCAAAACGTTGTACCCACCTACAAGCCTGCACAGTGTGACGACCCAGAAGAAACTCATCGACATTTTCACCGTGAGAACCTCAAATCTCATTTTCTCTGGAAACTTAGCCAATATTTTGCTTGTGGTTTGATTAACCTTACCTGTGACATAAGTAAAACTTTTCATAAATTTAAAAAACGTACGTCCATGTTACACCCAACAAGTGTTCGTCAGATTACTTCAGTTCCGTATATTTATTTCTTTTAGATCTTGCTGTCATTTCATTTAAAGTTTAAATTGGCTCGGTAAACAAACGCTGGATGGTTTCTCCATCTATAAATCATCAGACACGTCCGTAATAAACAGGAAATAGCTATGCCATTACGTGCATTTGTATGCAGATAACACAAAACCCCCTTTTGTTCCCTTCTCTCTGGACAGCACACAGTAATCACGATGGCATAATCCCCTTGAGAGCACGATTTAGAGAGAATGCTTAAATGCAAGAAAACAGAGATTTGACTTCATCTACAAAATACTGTGATGCAAGTTACTTTGAATAAATGACTCGAAGTTTCAAGGTGTTCAATATCCACTGTAGAATTCTTTGTACAATGCACGATGTCGACTGGTAAAAGGTATCGATAGGTATGGATATTCCATGCCATTCTATCAATCCGTTTACAGAAAGGTCTTCCAAATTGTCTCTTCCCTTCAGATTTTGCGACCATCTCATCTTTCCAAGCGTGCCACATGCTTAACCCATCTAGTCTTCCTTGATTTGACAATCCCAATATTATTTGATGAAGATTAAGTCTCTTGTCGCTTCATCCAAAACACGTATAATAGTGACGGGCGTATGGAAGATGATAGAGCCTCCATTTTCCGTTATAGACATAAACAAACATTTCTCTTTCGAATGCCTGAAACGTCGACATTAATTTAATAAAAATTAGATATACAAAAATAATCCAGTTTATTATACACTGATCCTCTCCCACGGGGGGCGAGCTCCTGAAAGCCAAAAAGAGAAAATACACCAGCAGCTAACGCGAGAACAATAAAAACAGTGCACATTTTACAACTTTTTTTCCAACAATTATGAAGCAAAATTTCATGTTACACGTCACCTTTTCAAAAAACGAAGTACTTCTGTTTTTATTCGGGTGCTGCTTGGTGAATTTGAGTGGATTCTATGACTTAAGTGAACCTTATTTTACACGCCATCTCGTTTATTCAGCCCAGCTCTCCACGTCATTAACAAGGTTAATCAACATTTTGTTATAATTGATTTTATGCCATAAAATATCTAGTACTGTATTATTAGTAAAATTATTTTCTTCTCCTTTTAATCTAATCAGCTTTACTTATTAGAATTATTATTACAAAGACATTAACGTATTCAGTAACAACTTTCCTTTTTGTATCAATGTCGTCTACACTTACGTAATGTTCCGATAATCTCCTTGTTGTTACGGTTCTAAATTTTTTATTGTGTTCCTCCTATGCTGTATCTGTAATTAGCCTTCTGGCACTTAATGCAGAACACTAATAATAAAGAATTGAACTAAATGACTATCTGTGGTTCTACATCCCTTAATTGGCCGTGGCCTCACCCCACATGGTAGGTCACTTGATCTGTTCTACACATTTCGTGGGTCTTCTTGGACGAGTGATCAGCCCGTCGGAAGGAAATTGTACTTTACTACACACAATTCATCCAATCGTTATCACAGATAATAATAATTTTACCTTCCACTTTTATCAACTAAAACAAAATTAAAAAGTACAAATTAAATTAGAAAATAAACCTATTAGAATAACGGAAATTTTTTATAATATTACACATGGACAGTGCGTTTTCATAAATCACGTAGTTTCACTCTCAGAAAGACAATTAGTATATTTAGTACAAATAAGAAACTTCTTAGCACAGTAATCACTCTGTACGATTATTGAGCGGAATCATTTAACTTACCGTTAAAGTTTCATTGACCACATTAGCTACTTCAGAGTCTCAAGCAGATTTTGAACTAGAAGAGGAGGAGGTCGAGGTTCTACTTTTATATTTCTTGTTGCGGTCTGAGATTTGGGACTCCTGGAGGAAGACCTTCGACCTCTGCTCCTGCTATTGTCAACAGTTCCTCCGCACCTTGTCTGACGAGACTTGTTCGAGTCCTGTTCCCTGTGACCAGCCATACTGGGCACCCCTGGACCACTGATTGACACTCCCCGTAACTCGTTCTTGTTCTGACACAAAAGCTTCTTCTGATGCTGTGACATCGGTTCCGACCCCAGGTTCAAACTGGCGTAGTAATTGCTTCCAATGTTTGTCATGATCCCGCCAAACGGAATATTTGCATAACGATTTCTGTAAGAAACAGCGAGAACATTATCAGGTGGACTAATAAGCGTTTATAGTAAGAGCTCCTTGTATACACGTCGTTTAACAGAGTTCTCAATATCCAAAAATTGTAATATTGCTAACTCGCCTATTAACTCGTTAATATCATATTAAAGAAATTTAAGTTCTTGTAATCAGAGTTGGAAATATTAAAATGTACACTATTTATATTTTGTAAACTTCTACCAGATGCCAACAGGTACACACTTCTTTGTACATTTCTGATTATCACTTTATATTATTTTTAATTAACTCTATACGTTCATTCAACTGTTACGAAATACGCAACCATCAAGTGTATGAAAGTAGTGGTTAGAACTAAGACCTCATTCTTGGCCTAGAAAATAAATAACATTTTAGATTTTTACGATTTATTCAGCACCTTTTTGGAAAATTCTGTAACAGTATATTAAAATAACTTAAGTCATCTTATTCCATTTCCTTTACAATGTATATAATATTCCCGTCTTTCGACGCCATTTGATGAATGCGGTTGTTAGAGAACATTTGGTTATGTAACAACTTTCTTTCGTGCCTATGTGCTGATATTAATAAAAACAGAAGAAGCCTCGACCTGCGTAGACTCAATACGGCAGAATTTCGAACCGAATTCTTACTGCATATAAGTCTACTGTATTACTGGTGTTGGGAGAATTGCTGGTGGTTTCGCTGTAAAATCACCTTCAGTGGACGTTTTTGTATTGTTTGTCATAAATCACCATGTACAGTACTTAATACAGCCCAATTCCTTAACTTAACTAAACCTTTAAAGTGCCAAGGCGACCGACAAACTGGTTTTTGACAAGAAGAAAGTGGTCCCGATGTGCGAGTTCACATTTAATCCATTTCAAGTACAAACAAGAACACTGACAATTGCACGGTGCGTGGGATGGTTTGCGGGGCGTCCGGCGTGACGTTCCGAGTTGCCAATTTAAACCAATTTTCCGAGCTTTAAAAACGATAGCACTACACGCTACGACCATTATATCTGCATCAATAATTGACAACATTTAGCAGTCCATCGAATGAGCTCGATGTCTGACCCTCTTCACTCAAAATACGATACGGTTTTTAACGAACAGCTGAATAAAAGAGAAAGCAGATGGGTTTTGTCACGAACAGTTGAAGAAAAGAGAAAGCAGATGGGTTTTTTCACGAACAAATCGTGATAACAGAAGGTCAGTCTTCGTTCACCGCTCATTATCAACGTTGTCCTAATACGCTTCGATTTTTAGTCTAAAGCGCTAATTTCAAATTACAAAAACAGCTACGCGTGAACAGGAATTACACGATATAGAGTTATCAGCCGGTTTCTGGGTAAAACATCTACTGGCATGACGTACCAAGAAAACGTAGCCCATTCCGGACAGCACCACAGCGAGACGTAACACCTGTCACCGTCGAATATTTGTGGCGCCGAAAAAGGTAAGCCCATTGCTGAATGTAACCTGCAGAGCAGTTAATGACGATCACGAACAGAGTCCAGCATACCTTCGTTCTAAACACTATGGCACGGCTACAATAAATGAAACGATGGGAATCAATCTTGGGATTCTCGTCTCGTTTAGCTTTCAGGATTGTGGCCTATAAAATGTTGCAGTTCAGCATTATTTGAGTCAAATTATTAACCTTCGTTGTCCTTAAATCTCGTCTTGCGCGCAATCCAGCTTGTAATGCGTCACACCAGCATATTGTTAGCAGTCACCCACGGACTGTGCTGAAGCGTCGTGTGAAAATTAACTGATATGTTACTGTTTCCGTCTTTATACACGAGGTTAACCGCGGAATTAAAATCCAACCAACGACCGGGTAGTACGGAGATTCAAATCGCCTTTTCCTGTACGACCCAGGTTAAAGTTTACAAAACCAAAAACTGAGTAACATTACATTTTAATGTTTTGTCTTAATCTTTTCAAAAACTTCCAATCAAGCTAAAAGGAACTCGGGCCAGTGAGGTAATTTTAATTAAATATACCTTTACTCTTAGGCAGAAGATCATGACATTTTTCTTACTTACTTATGGACGAGTAATTGTTATCATTCATAATTAAAACAAAAGAGCGAATGAAACAGGAAACATAATCAAAGTAATTAAATAAAGAGGAAATAATTCATGGGAGAACGACAGACAGACAGATAGGAGGGCTAGAGGAGAGCTATAAGAGAAATTTTAAGCTAAATTAACAAAAATTGCAAAGGAAATTTGATCAAAGATAAAAGAACATCTTAAGTATTGACTTATAATAAAATATGAACTGTAACAGGATAGAGCTTCTCATACTAACGACGTTTCATAAAGGTACTCTTTCATTACAGGCAGCCTGTGTGAATGCAGTTTGAGCAAACAGATGTTTCTCTCGACACCTGAACATATATAACATACCTCGCAGTACTGTGTAAATATTTCGGGTGCAACGAGGACATGCAATTTGATAAATGTCATGCGTCACATATCAAACACATTAAAATACGAGAAATATGCAACGCCGAATATTTCAATGCAAGCAATTCCTTTAAAATGCGATATTATTGTCATACAAACACGCGATTCTACAATACAATACAAGTCTTTTGTATCTTAATATCTTATCTAAAGTATCGTTTATATTATATTTACTCCAAAAGCAGCCAAGTGCCAGTTCAGAGATGGAGCCCCTGTCTTAGGACGGAGGGTATGATATTGTGCTGCTTCGTCAGGGCTATAGCACAGCTTGTGGAGCGGTTCATGGACGAGAATGTAAATCATTCTGCGACAAAGTATTTGTTATGTTTTTTATCCTGAAGGAAAGAAAACGAAGGACTATTGTCATCATAACGAATAATATGGGCTATAATTTTCCTACCTGGATATTAACTGGTGAATTCTAGTATATTGTCCCTTTGCTCGAAGGACTTTAGCAGCCCCAAGCAAGGATTCCGTATGAGTTGGGGTTATCCGCAGCGCTTTGTTATAATAGAATGATGCCTCCCATTTATTACCTGCAAAACAAACATTTATTTTTATACAAAATTCGCCAAAAGTTTCAGGTCTCAGAGATTAAATAACTCAGTACAAAATACGTCTCAAAACTTAAAAACAAGTTATCGTAAACATCTCAATATCCTATCATTGTATTTGGATTTCCTCCAGCCTGGAAGCAACGCCTTCTAGCGAGTCTAGGCCTAAGAAACACTCAGAGATGGCAGTGTGTTCACTAAATTACGACGATGGGATACCTGTCATTCAATTACATTTAAAAAGTAAAAACAGGCCTGATTAATTGTCCGTCCGTCAACTCTTCAATCAAAAGGAAAAACAGTTTTCCGAAAATGGCTGTCTGCTGGGACGTTGCGCCATGTAGTCTGGTAGAAATTTACCAGCATTTCAGAGGTCCTCACTGCTTCCTCAACGTCCTGATGATGGAGGCAGTAAGGACCTCTGAGACGCAGGGAAATTTCTATCAGAGTGCAGGGGTCAACATCCCAGAAGACAGAACCTGAAATCTCACAAAATAGTTTTCCACTCTCATTTCACTAAATACTAGTAGGAATTGCCTACACTTCTTTAGGTTATGTGGTGCCGAAGAGGTGTATCGGGGCTTACCTTGGCGGTGCAACCAGGCGGCTAGCTCAGCCAGGTGGTCCGGGCTGTTGGGTTGCAGGCGCGCCACGTGACGCAAGAGACGCCCCACGGCGGAGCCACGTCCCTCCTGACCCTGGTACAGCCGCGCTAACAGCAGGTAGGCCGGGACGTAAGCGGCGTCCAGACGCACACAGCGCTCCAGCATGCGGGCGGCATCCTCGGTGCGGTTCACTTTACTGTAGGACAAGACACTCGCGGTCACTCCTCGTACTTTGGACACTGGGGTAATCACGATACAGACGTTCAAATCTCGTCTTACTCTGCAGAGACGCTGTCACTTCTAAGTCATTTGAAGAGAATCACTTACCATGCACAATTCGTAACAACCATGCTCCACATAAGGAAGCAACTCGGCATTACTTAAGGACGGCCATACTCATTCTCGAGACACACAAACAGCCACGTAATAAGAACAACACTGGATTCAAAAAATCCTCATGCTGTAGACATTTGTGTCTTCTCCCTACGGTCACTCAGCCGTTTATCCTCATAAGTCCAGTGTCTATTCTGCTCGTGCAGGTATTTTTCTGTACTAGTCGCTCATCCAACTTATCGCGTCATAAAATTCTACTACATCATCGCGCTAATGGTAGAGGCAGAAAGGACCTCTGAAACGTCGGTAAGCTTCTACCAGAGTACACGGCTCAACATCCGAGAAGATAGCCATCTTCGTAATTCGTGTTCTTTCCTTGAACTGAGAGTGTTTTTGAGATGTTTTCTTTAAATTTAAAAAAAAAAAATACAATTTCAAGAACGGAACAGAATAAGCTGAAATATTTAAAACATGTGTCATGGCACGAAGTATTCCTATAACATTCTTTACGCTATATATTTTGTACCAATGCAATTAAAGTCAGTAGTTTTATAAATATATCACAAACCATGCGAAAGTAATTTTAAAAAAAGGGGTTAAATTGCGGTCTTCAAATTTATTTTTGTTTCAGTAAACAACACTGTATTTTTTCAATTCTAAAACATTACATCCTATTCATTGTCAGGAATTAAATTTGTTTTCGTACGCTTTCCTGTTAAGCACTAACATTTATTACCCTAATACTTTATCAGTTTTTGTATTCAAGAATATGTACGGAAAGCAAAAATCAAGTTAAACTGACTGCCGTTTTAGGCTTGCAAACAAAAACATTCAGTGCATCATCGTGAAACACTGCACGTTATACGTCAAATTATCACTGGCCTACTTTATACTTCAAATTATACACACCCATCAGTGAGAAAAGGGTTACTTCGGCTCATTTAGTGTTTACATCAAGTAGGTATTTGTTCAAAATTACGCTTTATTACCCCAAATGGTCGTTGGTTATTAACCGACCACTAGCGTCGGGGACTTCACACTAGGTGGTGCAGATATAAACAGTTTTTGCATTCCGTCTATTCAAATGGAATATTCTAGTATAGAGAATGAATGAATTAAGAGACGATTTAGTCACATAATAAAACATGGAAGATGATTGGCAGCACATACT
The DNA here is from genome assembly GCF_977971745.1 of Zootermopsis nevadensis. Taxonomy (NCBI): domain Eukaryota; kingdom Metazoa; phylum Arthropoda; class Insecta; order Blattodea; family Termopsidae; genus Zootermopsis; species Zootermopsis nevadensis. The sequence continues at coordinate 19,542,156 of NW_028259154.1, read as the reverse complement.
AATATACCTATTCTTCCTACACCTATTTAGCGAAAGTTGTCAACGTAAAATATAATAAAAATTCTTCGCCTCTAACAGGCTACATCTCATTCTGCGTTATAAACTGACAGACGGACTCTAATCTCCATATAAGGCGTTCCGGTTTAGACGTAAGCCAATGACTATAATATTATTAGCTTTGTACTGCAACACGTTACAATTACAAAGGATTCTGTGTGTACGAAGCTCGTTATTTCCACTTGCTGCACTGAATACGCTAATTATTCAGAGTCCATTGTATGCAATGCAGGCCTACCAGTTAGCTGTAACACGCACAGGAAATACAAAGCATATCTATTGGTTATTTTACTATTCTAATTCATAACGTTAAGGACACTATTTATATAATCCGGTTTCATAATACAGGTCAGATGGCAATGTCACGTGACATGGTGTTTAGGTTCTTCACGCCAGCTTCGGCTTTAGAGGGTCTCTTGTATCACAAATTTTTCTTATAATTTCTGCCACAAAAGTTCAACATAAGATGAACAGACAAAACAAATAAAAGCATATATCTGTAACTAAAACAAATGAATGCAAGGACCATACAGACGATTGAAGATTCGAAAAGAACGCACACTATTTGATTTCACTCCTTTATTCCTTCATTGATAAAGCATTCTTGAGGCCCAAACATGAGGGAAATATTTGTATTTAATGACTGAAGAATATTAATTTAAAAACTTACAAACAACGGCATTTAGAATTATCTAGGTAAACATAATTTAACACAGACTGGCATTCTAATTACAACGTTGTCACATTGTCTAATCCGACACAAAGTGTTCACTCAATGTTTATTAATTTCAACAACAGCACAGATGATGTCAGAAGTACAGTCGTACTGTTTGTTGTTCACAGATTCTCAGCTGTTTTGTTAAGTGAAAGACTACTTCCTAAACTACTACCTTGCTAGTGCATGAATTATCGTAATATAATATATTGTGATGACGAGAGCTGGGCTCTGACAATGCGAAACATCGCCTTGGAAGTCAGCACAAGGCACATCTGAGCGGCTCTAAATGGGACAGTCAACCGTGGGCAATCCAAAGCTACACACAATATATCCCTCGGCAGTTTAGACGCAGCTGCGTACTGCCCGTTTTCCCTTTGTGTCACTACCAAGTTGTAAAGGCGTGTACCAAAGTCATTCTGCAGATCTGTGCAGCCACCGTCGATACGAGACTTTGCTCTGCCTTCCTGCTGACAGAAACGCAAACTGTCCGCGACTTAAAGTTATAGAAATAACTAATTCTTATTGACGGTTCTGGCGTAGGATATGTCTGCCCGCGTGTGTTGCGCTGTGCTGTGTTAGAAGCCTGACATTGATCGTGGTCTACGATATAATGTTGTTCAGCCCAACCCAAGGTTTCCGACAGAATTTTTCATGTTCGATTTGTGTATTATATGAAGTTAAAATGCGAAATAAAAATAAACGTTTTAGATTGTGTTCTAGGCTTCGACGCACTGCGATCTTGCAGGTGTTAACTAACGCTTCCGAGGAACATACCTCCTCCATCTTCAGGATTGTAAATGTAGGAAATGTGCACCTGACCGAAGAAATCGCAGGTGTCACAGTCCTGCCAATACTAGGTTACGTAATCAAATAATTATTTCGTCTCTGTGTCCTATCCTACTCACGTATATGCTTCGTTTTTTTATGACCAAAAATTTGCTAGACAACTTTGCTCAAAATCTTCAATGTAAGAACACCTGGTTCCAATTCTCATTCAACAGATATTTCATACAGCACAACTCTTCTCGAGAAGCTAATAATCGCTCAGCCAATTAAAAATTCACTACCTTCTATGAAACCCGCAGAATCATTGTCTGTCATGCTACAGTCCCCATCCATCTTACATATCTCTGATTTGTTCACATAGTAATACTTACTGGACAGTACATATTATGAATGTACTTGCCATGTAATTTTCTCTATCCTCATTTTACAGCCTTAACTTACGAGTAATTAATACAATTATTATTGACCAAAACTACGCATAACGACACATAAGCCATTTTTGCTCGAAATCTACGTGGTTCATAAAAAGTAAACTGAATTTCCATTTCATGACCGGCTGTAGTGGCATCCCGTTTCGTTACACAGTGTAATAAAACAGACCCCCTCCAACATTTCCCTGGGCCCTTGTATCAAAGCACCACCTCCTGTCCCCTAACCCCCAGTTCTTTTAATAACCAGCGTCCCGCTTTAGCCTGCCTGTGATGATAATGGTGGTGGTGAAAATCATCACTAGGCTGACAAAAGCGTTGATGTTAGGGATTGCTCTGTACTAAAACACTTCAAAATATTTGTGTGGATATTTATGAAAAATAATAAATCTTCACCCCGTCTCTATGTACTCAAACATTTTGCAAAGCAAATAAAAAAAACGCCCACTGCATTGTGCAGTCTGAAATACTTACAGAAGATACATTTTGATAAGAGTTTTTAACTGAGGAAAATAGGTGTTTCGTCGATGTAACGCGGGTATAATCGTGGCCTACACGAATTTCTGAAAGCATGTTTCAGTATCAGTAACATACACGACTATGTACCGACCTTCTTTTGTTTCATATTCCGAGCGATCAGAAGACATCCGAAAAAGGAATAAGAAGTAATCATAATCCACTGACAACTAACTCTTCCGCTTTAAATGTTTTCTCAACTGTTAGCTATTTCTGTGATTCTTTTATTCTAAAGAAACAACGTTCTATCTTCTGCTTGTGTAACAATTCTACAGAACAACCAAAAAGTATGTGAATTGTGACGAAAAACAAAGAGTTGTTATAAACGCTATCGTAAAAGATATAATTGGAATAAATCCGCCATATTCATAGACAAATCGCATCTTTCTTAAAAGGGCAGGTCATCGGAACAGTTCTCGATAGCCCACCGTAAATACACACGGATTATCCAACTCCAAGACACGGTATCTTTGTTGATAAATGAACAGTTACTTAACTGTTTAAGAAATGTCTCCACCCGAAGGTTCATAAAACCTCAGCACTGACCCTATCTTAGAACAGTTGAATCAGATCCACAATTTCAGGTACTATGTTTTTAGATCCATACTTACATATTTCGTCCTCTAAACCTAGGACACATAAATCACGAAGTTCGTCAATATGTAATTTACACAGTTCTTTGTGGCTTCATCCCTCTTAGTCAAAATTATCTTCACCAGGACATTGTTCTCACAAACCATTTAATATTATTTCCTTAGTGTGGTGGGAAAACTTTCAAAATATACAAAATCACAGATGCAAATTTAACTAGTATACGTTTTATGTAATTTCAATTTTTAGAAAGTTTTCAAGGATCACGGACCATAAAATAGACAAAACATGATGTTCTTTCTTGTTGGGAAATACATCTACTCTCTCGCTTAGTGGTAATGCTGCCTTTACATCTCTAAAGCAGGGACAATTACATTTATGTGCTTCTATCCCATTTCACCCCAAAATTCATGATGTGGTAACACTGCTGATTGTCACCGTGACGCCATTCCATCACAGAGTACGTGAACACAAAGCCGCAAAACGAGAATTTGATAGAGAATATTATTACAGGTATATCACGGTTTCGGAATGGCAAAGCAAGAATGAACCTCTGCATTGTGTGGATCGTTTCAGCTACTATGAACTTGGTAGATTGTGCAGCTGTGGCCGACGGCATTAAATGAGAGTTGGGATTCCCCCACCTACCCCCCTCCCCTTTCACACTTTCACCAACCTACCGCCGAGACGCCTACTCTCCTTGTAATGTTCGTGGCAAGGGAATAAATGTATAGTATCTGGAGTAATTAATGTAGAGATGTACCCAATAAACACAGGGTTTCCTTTCCTCTAGCACAGAATAAGGCACTTTCTCACGAAATTATTATCACTTGTTCAGGTGTTAATTTCACAACCGAACTGAATTTGTGCAGTGTCACTAAAACTCGATATTATCCAGTGGTGTAAGTTTGGAATCAAGATCAGGTGTTTCGGTAATATCTTCAACAGCAGAATATAAGTCCTCGTTGAAGGCACTACTTCACTGGTCACTGTATTTAGTTAATTAGTCAGTTAATTACGCTATTATTTACCCAACTACACGGTTGTATTGTTATTTACTTATTATAACTTATAACAGAGGTTATCAACCCGAGGTCCACCGATCTTTTTGTGTGGCCAACTTACACTTTTGTAATACTGCATCACACTATACAATAAAAATACTAGTGAGCCTTAAATGAAATATTTAATTTTATTTAATTCGTAACATAATAAATTAACTAATCTGTTAAAGAAAACTATTAGTGTGACCCAGCTATCAATAATAAATAGTTGAAGTAAATTTTTAATACACTGCCAAAAATTATTAACAAATTATTGTCATGGAAGTGGTCCTGGGTCTTCAAAAGGGTGACAGCAAATATCCTCCTACAAGGAACGTGTTTTAAATTATTCAGTACTCTTCAACAAAGCCATGACTCAATGATTCTTGACACCCGGTTCCATTTCTACAATCGGAAGAGATCCTCTCGACTACAAATTCAAAATAAATTTGAATAACACTCACTTGTTTCGTATGACTGTAAATTGTGTAGATCGTACGCCAGTCTACAATTCAATAACAATTACAGATGTCTCTCAAGCTTCCAATTACAAAATTAAATTGATGATCACTTCTGCTATTATCCCTTACACCCTCAATACGTCTAATTCGCAGATTGGTTAGTAAAGCATAATTCTACTGCATGAAGTTAATGGTCGGACCGCTCTTCTGTTGCGAACCCCTGGTTACGTTCTTGTGAGAAAGCAATTTGTTGTTTCTCTGGAGTCTACGAACCCAACGTGTGTGTGTTCGTGGACACGAAACAGAAAGAAATCCGAGGTTAGATTTCTGGAACTTGAGTAAGATGGAAAAGATATAAGATGGCTTAAATAAACACAGAAAGGCGCTGAACTGAATGGTTTGTATTTCTCAAACAATATAAACCTATTTGACAGATAGCAAATTGTGACGTATTTTCATATTCATTATTTTCCACCAGAGATAGAATTTATTATTTGCCCCACATTACTGTACAATTCAGTAATTATAATTAATTATGCATCGCAGATTTCTCCTTAAAAATAATCAACTTAGTCTCCGTAAAATTTTTAAAAGATATTAGCAACAGATACTGCAGAGATACATTACATTTTTAATAAAACCAATTAGAAAAGTCATTAATTAAAAATTCTCTTATTCTCTCAGATCAATGTACTGAATTGCTAACTAGCTTAGTTTAAAAATGTACATAACATCAGAAACTCCATTACAATTATAATTGAGGAACAGGTCTATGTACTAACAAGATAAAAACATACGAAAAGCTGATTCGTGCATTTGTGAATCTAATGCTTTCGCAGACATGAAATCTTTGTCACAAAATTTAACAGGTGATTTATAATCGTTGATATTCCGGCATGGCACAATCCAAACATATCCTTAATAAGCAACGACGTATTCTCGGAAGATCAGCGGCGTTTTAATCCAACGTTCGGAAGACCGTTTCTGCCTCTACCGTCAGGGCAGATATTAAGGCTTATCGCATTCATTCGGTGTGAAAGATTCGACTCTAAAGATATCCAGAGAATTATAGCAATGCTAAATTAATGGATCCATTGACTCATCACTTTTTTACCTATCGATTTAATCCAATAGTTATCCTCCCATATATTGACATCAACATATTCTGATGTTTATATCACATTCACGTCTAGAACAGCTGCACTACTAATTTAATTCTTAACTGATTCCATTTCGCGGAAAGTTGTTTTAGCATTATTCTCAGAAAATTCTGTGTTCCAGGTTTTCCACTGAATTCGGGTATTATTACAAAAGCCAGATTTTGTTACAGAATCGCCCACGCGTGTTACATTACCCCGCCCATCGCGTCTTCCTTGATTTTAACATCCTAACAATGTTCGATGAACATCTTTACCGTCGCACCACTTAAAATCATTCTGCAATCTAATCAAACTACGCGTTCTGTAACTTTCGCTTTGTGAAACAAACCACTGGACAATCCACGGCTCTCTGTGCACAGCTCAACGTTACAGACTCCAGTTTCTACCTCCCTTTCTCTAGCCATCCATCCAGCTAGCAATTTACGTCCACCTTTCTCTCCGAATGTCTGTCTGTCTCTCTCGGTGTTGTTTCCAGTATCGCTGTTCAGTGGACACATCAGTTGCGTTAATCACATCAGTGACCAGCTAATTTTGTAGCCAGTTCAGCTGTGAAACAAAACTATAGTAATTTGGGAAGTCCTTAATCAACCTGAGTATAGTCAGAACGTTTATCATTTATTTGTACTCTCAGGTTAAGTATTGGCAGTACAAATATATTGCTGCAAATTAACTGATTATATTTACGTATTTATTATAAATTCGAGTGTTAGTTAAACATATACAGGCCTAAATAAATATTTTTATAATGCTACATTTAATTCGTGGTTTATATTAATTTGTGTCATGCTCAGAGTATAAATTATTTTATTTATAATCGCATTTAAGTGAATGACTACGCTTTGAAACAAGCTTGGATATATTTACTTGGAGGTTAAAATAAAATATAAATACGTCTTTAGAAGATAATTTCTCCGTCTTCAAATTTAAGAAGACGTTCGGTTCATTGTAGGCGTTCGAGTAAATAAAACATTTATTCATATGTCTCAGGATAGTGACCAGCGGCGGGCCCTTGCGAACAGAATAATAAGCCTTCAGGTTCAATAGAAGAGACAATAGTCTTACTTTTTTCTTGTTCGTCCCTTCACACAGTTCACTGTCAATTCACTAGAACAGCATGTTTCGGTCCAGTGTGGCCATCATCAGGTTCAATTCCCTGACATTGCCATTGCACTGCTACACTACAGACTAGCAGCTGACCAGCTGAGCTACTGTTAACTTCTCAGAAAGGATTCTGCTCTATAGCGATAATAGCTAGAGATGGCATTGATTAGTTTGGAGAGAACACGTGACAGGACAATGATGACGCCACGCTAATGAAACACCAGGCAACTTCATGTTTAAAGGCAATTAAAAGACCTAATTAAGAATGAGATTCAGTTATACTCTACAACAGTACGATAGCTTGCGCAGGAAAACGAGGTGTCGTCAGTATAATAAACTGTCCAGTGCACAAACTAGCAATTTAACCAGCCAACCAGTAGGTATTCTTCACTGGTATCATTACTTCCGCTACCCATGCGATTAGTTTATGACTTTGCCTTTTCGTAGGCAACTGCTCGTGCTTCTAGCTGGTCATGCTGATGGCCAAAAGCGATGCTTTGTACTCCGCCTTCCACTTCACAATAACGAAGTGTGTGTAATCAAACTTTGCAGTTGTGCCTGCTACAGCGCTCGCTTTGATGTGGTAATGTATCAGCAGCCATGCGCAAGGCCAAGGAGCAAATAGCATATACACGTTACATATTTTTGTGTTTTTTTTTCATAGTCTCTGGACTAGAGGTGATATCCTTTGGTCAAAACAGGCTTTAGGAGGGGAGGGAACATCATTATGTGGAGTACAGACCTTTATGTGAATGTAACAGTCGTTACCGTGTTCACAAGAGTCCGCCACCAGTCTCTTACCTCTGCCAGAGCCAAGTCCAGACCCCCACTCTGTTAAAGATCCATATTAACATTACTCTCACATGTACGTTTAGTTTTTATTCGCGAATGGTCTCCTCCCATCAGGCTTTCAAATCACAATTTTCTTCTCATTTCTTATCTCCCCCATGCATACTAACGCACCGCTCAGCACATTCCTCTTGATTTGAATATCTTAATTATGAATAATTCACATGTAATTTTTTACCATAATGAATGTGTATCAATGATTTAAAATTTGGAGCAGAGAAATACAAAGTTGTAGATTGATAACGTGAAGGAGGTAGACCACTTGAGAGATAGAGTGGTTGAGGGAAGAATAATATTAAAATTAATATTAAAGGCGTAATGTGTAAGGGAGTGAACTCCCCCTAACTCAGGATATGGTCCATAGGCAGGAACTTATGAACACGAAAATAAAAATCAGGGATCCATAAAATTGTTAAAAACGTCAAGTGAACGATCCAGCTGTTCCTGCCTCACAATTGGTATATAATATCGACGATAAACACACACGGACTCGGCAATAGGATTTCGAAGATGGTCATCCAACCTTTAGAAAACATGTCATGCAGAAAGTGGGTTTTGCAATGGAACTTGCCTTCAAAATCAAAAATGCTTAAATAAATTATAGTCTGCATATTCATAAGAGCGCATGAGGGTTCTCAGCGAAAAGGTGTTGTCTATTGCTTTCACACTCCATGATTACAAATCACTTATGCTTAAAGTGGATTTATGTTTACAGATAGGGAGAAGAAATCCATTTATAATCAATTAAAACAGTAAATATCTTACATACAATATCATATAACTTCAGTAATGGCTTCCCATTTAATATTTTGTCTGTTAAATATAAATTTCATACGGAAAGTCTGTGCAGGCCTATTATTCATTCTTTGCTTATTGAAACAATTTGAAACGCCCTAGTTGTGTTACCAGGTACTTCTGAAACGACAAGTAACGTAAGAGGACTAATACTGATACAAGGTAATCATGCAGTGAAGATAGACCAATTAGCTATAGTTTCACTAATTGATAGATGAAACCTCAGCAAACTCGCGAGGGCCAGATATTAAACACGATACGACTTAAAGCCTCGCTTCAATTAGTGACCGGCAAGTTAGCTCAGCGTTATCCACAATTTGGAGGCACGTATAAGTGAATATGTAAGTCAATTGTTCTCAGTTGGGATTTTATATTATTCTAAAGACGGTGGCTTCATTACTCATAACTTATCGTCGTATGTCTAGAACACATACGAAAAAAAAACAGCTCAGTATGACAATAACACAGGAACCCGAGGTATGTTTACGGATCGGTCGAAACATTGAAACAATGACGACCGTGTGTTACTGATGATGCACGTTTTGTGTGGACATGGACTGTAACAATTGCTGAAGTTTTGGTGTAGACTAATAATCATATCCGGGATAACCAAAGAATCAGTTCTGATAAAACTGCATATAAAATAAAAATCACATATGGAAAGAAATGGTAAATACATGACTTACGGCGCAACCAAAAATTGTTTGTTCCTGTTAAATCAATAAACGTGTGCCGATAACGCAGAAGAATAAGATAGAGTCATGTCTAACTGATGTGGTTATTTTGTCAGAATTATAAAGTATAGTATATATATTATTTTTAATTACATTTTGAACTCCACCGTTTGAAATAGCTTAGTGAATACAGGCTCCTAAACTATTGTAATCATAACAGACTGTTGCCCAAACCTGCGCACACTGAAATACTACTAAGTTTAACCATTACACTGACGAAATTTAATATTAGCTACACACATCAATGGATATACTGTGTTAGGAAGTTGTACACAAACCCTTGAAGAATGAAACAGTCACTCACCGGTACACTTGCCCCAGGTTGTAGTGCGCGTTAACGTGGTTGGGGGAGTATCGGATGGCGGCCAGGAAGTGGCTCTCAGCCTCCTCAGTTCCCGTCATGAGTGTGCCCAGGTTGTTGTGGGCACTTGCGTAAGTTGGCCACAGTCTGCCGAATAATCACAAAGAACACATTTAACTATAAGATATTTTTGAGGTTCTCACGGAGGTGAAGATGTAGGTTGGTGGTGGTCTTCTTGGATTGTAACGAAATGCAGACTTATTGGTGGTTACCAACTTTCAGAGAATGGTTGTCTTCTGTATTGTAGTACCTCGTACTGTAAAAGAGGTTTACTAACGTTTCAGATGTCCTTCTTGCCTCCAACATCAGGACGATGACGTACTCATCGCCCTGATGATGGAGTCAGGAAGGACGTCTGAAACGTTGGTAAACGTTTACCAGATTACACGGCGCTACAACCCAGAAGAAAGCCATACTATTCGCACTCAACGCTGTGTAAACCCAAAATCCTACCAACTGCATACAAATTACACGAAGTCACAAAGCGGAACACCATGCACGACAAAACAATAGAGCGGGTTAAAAGTTTGGTTTAATATGTGTTATTTCATTACTCGGTTGTTAAACAACCGTGAATCAGCGTCTTACGACACTACACTTCTACCTTGGAAATTTCACAGAGTGAAGAATGACTTCACGTATCTGTCACAAACTTAAGGCAGGAACGAAAATAAGAACAGGAAAGGAAAAATAATATTAGAAGAAATATATTTTACGGCACGACAGGCTGTTAAAGTGAAGAGGTCGTGGCCTATTTCAAGGTATAACACTGATATGAGCCTGTGGGGACGGCTGAAGACATTCTCAGTCAGTTTGATCAGTAACAACTACAGTAGAAAACGGATCATTTGTTCTGATTTTCCGAAAAAGGTTCGTAAAAACTGGAACAATATGTAGAAGACTGCATTACATTGACGAACTACTAAACAATCTCCCACTGGACCAATTCAATAGACTAAACCACACTCTGTCGATGCCAAATTAAATATCCTATTATTCGGATTGGTTCATTTTTAAAAGTCCCTAAAGCAAATCGCTTTAGAACAATGCGGAGTTAAGTACTCCATTGTTTAAACTGTTTGATCTATTCGTCAGTAAATCCTCATGCATGAGAATACACGCAGCCTCCAATTGGACCTACAAAACGGGAGACTACTCCTGAAAAATGTGACCAAACCAAAGAGGAAGGGATAGCTGGCTTCTAAAATCCGCAGAGGAACACAGAAATGTACACATAGCTTTAGAAGGAAAACTACTAGGGAGAATTAGAATTAGATGGAAGGATTACAAAATAAAATCCACAGAACTGATAGCTTGTTTGGAAATTAATGATACGGTAGCTAGCCACTGGACCCTATCCTTAACCAAATAAATCCAATATACACACTGCAACCCTAATTAGAGATCCACTTTAATATTATCCAACAATCTACGCCTAAGTAGGATTTGAGATTTTTACGGCAGTGATTCCACGTGCGCGGATTCTTTATCGTCCTGAATTACATTTTTGTCAGATTAAATGCAATTTCTGTGTAGCCTGTAATTCTGGACTTTCGCATAGCGTGTCTTCTCGAACAATGATTGTCTGCTGTATTTAGCACTCGCTGTACTAAAATAGTGGTAAAGGCTACCCTGAGGAAGGGGAGGGGAAGTTACTAGCACGAGAAGAAAAGATTTGCACAGCTAGTTATATGGCGAATAATATCGCAGATCGACACGATACGGACAGTTTTCATGGAGCACTAATGATCTCTTGTGGGTGTTTAATTTCACTTCATTTTGTGCAGGACGAGCGACCGGTCAGAGAAAAATTGTCTGTGATAACTTCTATAGAATATAATGTACTTAAAACTGCAAATACGTATGAAAAAAATATAAGCCAGCTGATGCTAACTTAAGAAAATATGCGAACTATAAGTAAAGATTCCAATTACACCACTTCTTTGAGTTTAAATTTCTTCTTTTTTTGCTAAGCCTCGTGTCGCGGCCGCTTTGGTATTAGCGGACTCGAATCATCTGTTTTGCTAGTGGAGAGTTTATTAAAACATAGTAAAACACTAGTCTTTGTTAGTTCTTAAGGGTTAGATCCCTCAGTCTTTACTGTAACTATTGCCTAATACGAATACAAGTATTATTATTATTATTATTATTATTGACTGCAAATGGGTTTTCACCCGGTGGCAGTGGTCCTACAGTAAGACACAAAACAATAAGACACAACAGAACAATGAGACAGAACAAAATTGAAGTTCATGGTAATAAAGTTATGTAAATAGATATTTGTCGGAAAATTTGTGGTTTTCGCATTCACTTGTTTAAGAGATTCATTCCTGCAGCGCAATACATTCGAAATTTTCCCGCTCGCACGTGCTTTACAAACCATCTGGTAACTGTAGATGTCACTAGTTACAAACTGTCAGTGCTACCAATATAATCGGTAAAATGAATGTTCCATCGTGGAATACAAATATTCTTTGACCTCCAAGTTCACTTGTATCAAAATATCACAAAAATTCCTTTGTAACAAAGGCAAGATATGCATTTCAGAAAAGAGAACATTGCATTCTTTAATCTGAAAAAAATTGGCAGTGGAACCAAGTTTCCGGAGAATCTGAAGTAAATACGCAAACGCAGCAATAGCATGAAGTGCGATCCGCCTTTGTCCGTTAACTCAAACTTTGTTCAATTGTAACAGACCACGATGTCCACCCGCAATGACCAATTTAATCAAAACTAAAATGGAGAGAGTGGAGGGCAGTATCACAGATTTCTTAATAATTCTTATATAAGATAAGTAATTGTGATATTCTACAACGTTTTTAACAATATTATCTACTCTACGACGTACTTCTACAAGCGATTCACAGCTCAGCTCTTTCCGCAATAACGAAAGCGGATTGTTGACGGCAGTACGTGTTACCATACAAATATCACACATTACGTTCCTGAAATCAAAAATTTTCCAGTTTATTTTCCAGTTTACTAAAAACACGTGTTGCACACTGAATGATTCCAGTGTTGCTTCAAACTCAAAAGTTTATACGGACGCTATGTTAGTATTATTGATTGCAGGTAGTTATGAGTTGTTTAAATGGGAAAGTGTCCATTGCCACTATCTTTGAAATGGTTTCAAGAAAATCAAATCAGTTGTCTATGCATAATAGGATTCGGTTTATACGAAAGGGAGGTAGGTTGTTAGATGGTGAACAGGTTGGGGGGGACCACTCCATGGACGGCGACCTTGGCGTGGTTAAGAGGGCTTGCGTGTCTCTTTGATCCTAAGGGAAGCACAGACGATGGGCTTTACGATCAGAAGGGCCAGACTAATGGCAGTCCACTGAGAACTAAATCGCCTGTTTCACTGGACAGACGACTTTGGTCAGAATAACACACGATCAATACACATTTAAACGAACATGATATTCTGCTCCGAAAATAGACAGAGAATCTTGTTAAGTACATACTTATTTAAAAAGAGATTATATAAAACTATTTAAATTCATAAGTGGCGGAGACCTACATAGCAGAAGATTATTAGCTTCAATATCCAGTTGTAGATGAAAATGGGCGTTATTCGAAATGTTTTAAAGTGAATTTATGTGAAAACTGCTTCCGTTGCAAATGTAATCCAATATTAACCACACGTAATTAACTGTCGCCGAGAGGAACGTGCTTGGTCCTACAAATTTGTTTAGTATTGTGTGTTTGGAGTGCGGGATTAAGAAATGAATTAATTATACAAAATTATTTCGAAAACAAATTTATTTAGAGATCTGTATCGCGTTTCCGAGAAAAGTAAATAACATGTTATTTAAAGGAATCATTTACTTTATTGAATTCTGAATAGGAAGATGGAACAGAATATTTAGACTGTCTCGGACATTAAGAAGCTGATTAAATGTTGTACTGGAACAAAAAATAAAACTGCTGTCCAACAGATCCCAGCAAACATATGAACCCACGTACCGAAAGAGAAGATGTATTTAGTTTCAACATGATGTAGTCTCATTGCTGATTTTGTAGCAGACCTATTCTTACGGCACAAGTGATTTTGATATAAACGTACTCCATGTGTATTATTTACCTTCCGCAGAGCACATTCGACAATTCTAAAAACGTATTATTTCAATTCCGTCTTACGCCATATATTTGTTTAGACTAAATCCTTTCTGAGATGCAAAAACAATTGGATACATCTTTTTCAACTAAAAAAATAATATTGCAGAACTGAAACGGCAGTGTAGAGATACATAAAGCCGAGACTTGCACTGAGCCAAGAGAATTTGTAACCAAATCGGGCATTACCATTGCGTTCTGCTGAAGTTACTAACGCCATAAGCGATCTTCGGAGAAGTGCTTGTTTCGTACGCCAAACATCTGTACAGTCGGAGGTTACAATAAGACCTTGTTTCCACTGTGACAAAGCTCGTTTAAAATTCATGAGATAAAATTGCTGGAGTATAGGGACAGAATGGAAGAAACTGCAGAAAATGTGGGTTGGGGTGTAGTAAGTAAAAGAAATACAAAATGAAAGAAAAACAGAGAAATACGTATTTATATAAGCCACCAGAGAGTATGTTTCTGACGGAGACAAAAAAGGGCGAATAAAGACGAATACAGACTGGTACAAGTAGACTCGCGTGTGACCCCTATCTCAAAGAGGGGTAGAACTTTTCGATTGTTACTCATGCAACGGAACTGAACGTAGATGCATCACAATACTGTGAATTTTTTTATCCTATTTATTTAATCAAAAATACTTAAAAACATGATCATACAAACTAGATTTTATCGAAGAATTTTAAGAACAGTACTAGCTACTAAAATCCATTGAGCAGAGTTCTTCTGCAGAAGCTGACAGTCGCTCAGGTAGCCAAGAAATTGTCGGCTTCTTGTGAAATCCTAAATTCATTGCATGTTCTTTATCCTGAGGCAAACTAATCCAGTCCACACCCTCATACTACCCAAATTAAATATCCCTTTGTACGTTAGTGGTAACTATGTATACCATCTGAATGTAGGTTACAGCTATAATGTATATTTGGGCTAAAGAACAAACATTTTCCTAAAGTAATTAATGTACTTACATGAGTAACAGTTATGTGTTGTACATCCCTGGAGACAAGAACTACGTTTCTAAATTCAACGTGAGTATTATCTTTTAAGTTAAGTCAGCAGAGACATAACTAAAGTCTGTAATAAGAGAGATGTTAGTGGAATAAGTGTGTTGACAGACAGTCTCTGTGGACGACACAGAAGGAAGACGTAGCTATGTCGATAGTTATTACAGCTTAATGCTAATGCGAGTTTGAAGTAGGTCAGATATGTAGAGAAGTTGTAGGTTACAGATAAAAGTAAGATAGTGAGACAGAAACGTCTGGAAAGTCTAAGTTTATTATAGATTTTGGTGGTTCTAGTGTGCCAGACAGAATTGGGTCACCAGATTTTGTGCATTTTGTAGACGATCTAGATATCTATGTTCAACCAGCCACCAAAACACAAGGGTCATAAATACTGCTGACAAAAAGAGTCCTGCACAGAAGGTCTCAGATTATAAGACTGTTCGGGTGTTTTGAATAATGCGTATAGCTGAATAAAAATATAATAACTTCGTATCAGCATCCTGGAAAACACCTCAATGCCACATATGTACAAAAAAATGTAGCCTCAATCACAATCATTAAATACACTGTACAAAGGACAACACTGATTCGATATTATGGGAACAATTAAGCCTTCTAAATGATTTTACAAAAGCATTAATGCGCTTTATAATCTCTCCTTGTCGCTTAATGGCCAAGGTGTTGATATATCTAGGCGGATATGGGTGATATAAGTGATTTGTTATTAATTAAGTTGTTACCAAAATCGAATTACTTTAGTTATAACCACCCTCTGGAAACAATCCGTTTAACCACTCACAAAAAACACTATCACGAAATGTTTTAGAATATTTAACTGTAGCGTCAATCCACTATGTAAAATGATTACCTGTACCACAATTGAATTTAAGGATGGAATTTCGCCAACTTAATGTTTCTAGATTCCATAGTTAGCTATTTGTAATATGTGAGTGCTAAAGCTGTTTTATTTAATTAATCTTTTATGATCAGGGCCTTCACCGGGAGACGTGTAGTAAAATTATGCAAAGTATGTCTGTAGAAAGAAATATTATCTTTTTTAAAGTGCGGTGATAAGCTATAAAGTCACGTGGATAAATAAAAACGCCACCTAATAAAAGAATATGTCTGGAACTTCTATTCTTCAGGGAGTAGCGTACCAAACGGGAACACGACGAAGCAGTAATCCAGAATAGCGTACAGTCACCAGGTATATTGAACGTCATTACAAGCGAAACTTTAATATAGGGTCTGTGTAATATAATTTCTCTCTTCTTTAGGTTTAAGAGTTCTTTAATTGCAATTGCCAAGGCACTGTAAATATGTGACTGTTCTTTCACTACTAAAATCTTTACAGTGCTAGTAAAAACTGAATAATTATGTTTTGGAAAAAAGACTGATTGGGACTGGTATTTCATATTAAACAATACAATCATGTTTAAGTATGTTACGTAAGCTATTCACATACAAAACCTTTTAAGAAATGTTCACATAAAAGAGACAGATCATATATGTTTAACTACTTTCCTGATAGTATACGGATTTTTATATTAATTTAATTTATAGAAACTTCTTATGTCTACTTCGTTGTAATAATATGACAATTTTATGAATAATTCAAATACCTTTCTGGCAAGTGATCCTACAATTCATTTTCACAGAAACAAATCTACTGACATTACTCATTGCCTAGTAACTTTAACTGGATTACCATGAGTTTGTTTCGCGGAAACTCACCCTCTGATCCAAAATATAAGAAACCCATTAGGAAAATTGGATTGGTAATTCTGAAGAGCTGCCATAAAATCGATCGTTATCTTGTTTTAAACTTTGAAATTAACTGACATAAACTTTCAAGACTCTGGACACCAGATTCCTTTAAAAACAAACTCTGTAGAGTGTAATTTATAACCGATTAAATTCTTATCATTGGAATGTCTCTATTCATCTTCTCATTTGATCTTTATTTTATTAAATTTCGGGATATCATTTCGGTAGGAAACAAAGAGTGTTGTGACAAGAAAGTTCACAAACTTTATTTCTCTCATGGCACTGGAAGTCATTCGGTTCCAGTAAATTCAATTTATTGTTCTCTCACGACGTATTTCCTCAGCGCTAATGTTCCTATGACTTACTTAAAAAACTAAACTTTGGACCTCGTAAGCAATACGGTGTTCCTCGGTTTCGTGTACAGAAGTAATGACCAGGATATAACTTGAACGGCCTTTCAAACTAGTACTATTTATAGAGTTCCTCTTTCGAAAACAACATTAAATCTTTATCATGCATTGTTGATACAACCGAGGAATTAAAGAATGTCGTCCAGTTATTTATGGATAGGTTAAATTCGGTGAATAAAGTCACTTCTATTTATCATTGTGATTCACAGAAACGCGCGTTTAATACCTTGAAGGCACATGTCAACATTATTCTCTGCTTATCAACCGAAAAGTTTGAATCAGTCCACTGCTACGTACATTTAAGGGGCTAAATATTCCACAACACTGCATGTTAAGTCTAATATTATGTATGTATTTACAGATTTCCGTCTTCTGGGTTGTTGCGCTGTGTAGTCTGGTCGATGTTAACCAACGTTTCAGAGGTCATACTGCCTCCGTCATCAGGGCGATTCTTAGTACGAAGATTTCTGTCTTCTGGGTTGTTCTGAAACGTTGGTTGACATCTACCAGACTACACGGCGCAACAACCCAGAAGACAGAAATCTTCGTACTAAGAATCGCCCTGATGACGGAGGCAGTATGACCTCTGAAACGTTGGTTGACATCTACCAGACTACACAGCGCAACAACCCAGAAGACAGAAATCTTCATACTAAGAATCGCCCTGATGACGGAGGCAGTATGACCTCTGAAGCGTTGGTTAAAATCGACCAGACTACACAGCGCAACAACCCAGAAGACGGAAATCTTCATACTAAGAATCGCCCTGATGACGGAGGCAGTATGACCTCTGAAGCGTTGGTTAAAATCGACCAGACTACACAGCGCAACAACCCAGAAGACGGAAATCTTCATACTCACCGCTGTGAGAACCTCAAGTCTTACATATGTATTTACACTTAGGCGTAGTTTCATCAGAGTCAGTGAACTTAGAATTTTGGTCTCTGTAATAATTCAATACAAATTATTAGCTAAATTGATATCTTCAGACACGAAAATTGTCTGGAATAAACGATATCTTGTCTGCTGACATCGCCACTTCGTGTTCGGCGTGGTTTACTTAAATATTCATATATAAAACAGTCCTTTTTACTATGAAAATTTTTAAATAGGTGTAATAAAACTGTTTCTCATCCAATAAATTATTCAGTGTCAAATTTTCTCACGCATGTGTCATAAAATGTCCCTCTCGGAACTCAGATAAAGAACTGAACAAAACAAAAAATAAATCAGAACAAAATGAAATGCACTCCAATTGATCAATTTCGGATTACCAGTGGCGGATGCATCACGGCAATACAGTATTTCTAGTAGAACTTTAAGAGATTGGTTCTTACGAAAAGACAAGACTCCTGAAAGAAAGCGTGAAAAAAGTATCATCCGAAGTTCAACTGTAGAATAACTTTAAGAAAGGGCATTACGCCTACAGCAGGTAGGGTTTGGTTTGACTAGGAAGCAAGTTCGTTCGTTTGTTAGCATTTAAAATCTGCGAAACTTAACATACGCCGCATCAAATTAAGAACGTAACAGCCTGCGAGGATGGGTGCTATGTTTTCTTCAGGAAGTTCCTGTTACTGTTATATTGACGCCATCAAAGCTTACAAGTACTGTTGACGCTTGAGACCCGTTTCAAATGCAACACCCAGCATATTCACTGATTTTAGGGGGGGGGGGGGGGAAGAAAAAACCTCCGTAATGACACTTGACAATTTTAAATCTTGCTGTTAAATTTGTAAAGTAGCTCAAATTGAGCACAAAAATATATTGCAAGGATTCCATAGCATTAATTAGTTACGATCTACGAACGTCTTGTATTCATGCTTTTTTTTAAAGAATTCTCCCTTAGCATGTGCAATTATGTTATACAAGTTGGCACTTGTTTCATAACATATACAGAAAAGCATTCTGATACTAGCACTGATACGGCCCAACTGTGCCAACACGAACTACACTAGAAATGTAATACAAGTTGATTTCTCTCCCAGTTTGTCTCCCGTAATCTCTCTTGACCTTTGCCTCATTCTCTTACGTCTCGCTTTTTATTCCTTCTTCCCAAGAGTTCTTTTATGTTTTCTGTTGGATAAAATACATCTCTCCCCTTGGCCTTCCTCTAGCATTCGCGGTCCAGCGCCTTTGCCATCACCACGTTCGCACAGAAGCTCTAATGGAGTCGTATCTCTTCTCCCAGATCAGCACTTCACAGCGCGGCCGCGTTTCCCCAGACAACTGCCTAACACTTCACCATTCCGCTTCCGGAGGTCTAAATTAGGGGGGTTGTTTTAATTGACCTTGAATAGTTTCATTGAACACCAATAAACTAAAGCAGAATCATGAAATAATCTCAGATTTACGAGTATTAATCATTTGGAGTGCGAAGTTAATCGAAATAAGCAAACAATTAAAAACACAATTTAGACCTGAGAAATAATCCGTTTTATTACATTAATGAATCTATTAATCTTATTTAGGAAAATAAGGGCTGTTTATTCTGAAAATCATACGAATTCTACAAACACACTCAGTAGGCAAAACTGAATGCTAAAGCAGGCGGTACACACAGTTACCACCGTGTTTAGATTAAAACAAACTGTTTAACTACGTCTGTATATACTAAGGCACGAGTGATAATCGTTTGAAGCGGGAAATTAAAGTAAATAATATTTTAAATTGCAAATCTTACCTCAAAGAGAGCACAAAGAGTTTCCATTACGAAGATCAAATGGGCAATACTGTTTAGGGTGAACATCGCTGTTTATTTTCTGAATTTCACAAGACCCATGAATTCATTGTGTGGATAAAATACAGAGTGGATTGATGTTGAAGCTTTTGGTACAAGGTTACATAGTCATTACATCTAGTACCGAGTTTAAAAATTAGCGGAGCTTGAATCCAGCATTGCATACAAGTTCGTGACGTCAACTAGAAAGAAGGATCCATTATGCCATACATTGTGAAAGTATCTGTAACTGCCACATTTAAATGTAACAAATAAATTCGGACTTGCATAACTTTGCCTCAAACTATATATCTCGTTTCTAGCATCAGCATTCGTGTCCTCATTTTTAGATAGCATTTCTGCTGTTCTTTTGACGACCTCTTTGACTGACGAATGAAAGTCCCTTCCCGTATCTACCTGACACCAGTCATGACTTAACTTCCTCTCCTTCTGCATGTGTCATTAAAGAGAGTTTTAATTGTTAAGCCCCTGTAATCGACAGTCACTGCTTTGCCTTTCGTGATACTTCTGTGGACCATTATAACAGAAAACGGGAACATTTTCCAATCTTCTTCTTGCATTCTGCACATACTTTAACAAAAAAGAAAACTCCATCGTACACTGGCTTAAGCGTAGACACAGTCCTACAGCCAAGACGTTGAAAACAGAGCCAGTGCAGCGATGGCAAGACCTCGCCTGACATCGAAAGGAATCAAATGGACAGTATGGAAACATCGCGTCACAGCTGACACCAAATAAAATACGCTTACTTTCAGGTTCTTTCGATCAGGTGATAATAATAATTAAATGTAAGCAGTAATGAATTCCCTGCAGAAAAGTACTGCAAACATTTCCTTCGAATATCTGAAAGATAAATTAAGGATTTATCTCGAATTACGTTACTATACGATTAATTCTTTCCTTTTATATTTGTGTCCTCACTTTATATGTTTTCCGTTCTGGTTCTCCACATTTGTCAATTTCCCCACATCCCTAACTTCAAAAACTTTTTCTTCCTTGTATGGAATTATTCCATCATGTTCTTGGTCTCGTTCCAAAATTCAAGCCACGCCAATTTTCCTTATTTCGCATGCAGATATACACACAAGCTTTCATAACACCAACAAGTTTCCTTGCCCCTCTTAAAGTGTGAACAAATCGACTGATAATCATTGTATATCTCAGTACAGAATATTTTGTCTTCTGTACGCTTTTCTGAAAACGTAAAGCGAAAGAATACATATAGGAAACAACAATTTTGAATACTGTTGTGTGCAGGTTAAATACTTGGTCTCTCATAATAATGTAGGAACGTGGATAGAGGCTGTTTGAGATCATGAACCTAAGAGACAAGAAATAACATGAGACTAGAATAAACGCAAATCAGGAACTTCATAAAATATTCTCTTCACCAGATATAAGATAGGTGGATTTTATGTTTCGAGCACGTAGGATGCATGAAACAGATGAAAAATCAATACAAAATCTTAGTCTGAAGACCTGAAAGGAAGGGACCCTATAAGTGACCTAGTCGTAGATGGGAGGATAAAGATGAATCTTAAAGGTTTGGGCTACAGGATGGGGACTAGTGGCGAAATCATCCGGAGTTCGGGTTCCATAAAAAGGGGAAATATCTTGAGCAGTTTAATCAGTTTGAAGATTTCTGTCTTCTGAGTTGTTGCGCTGTGTAGATGAATCGCCCTGATGACGGAGGCAGTATGACCTCTGAAACGTTGGTTGACATCTACCAGACTACACGGCGCAACAACCCAGAAGACAGAAATCTTCATACTCTGATGACGGAGGCAGTATGACCTCTGAAACGTTGGTTGACATCTACCAGACTACACGGCGCAACAACCCAGAAGACAGAAATCTTCATACTCTGATGACGGAGGCAGTATGACCTCTGAAACGTTGGTTGACATCTACCAGACTACACGGCGCAACAACCCAGAAGACAGAAATCTTCATACTCTGATGACGGAGGCAGTATGACCTCTGAAACGTTGGTTGACATCTACCAGACTACACGGCGCAACAACCCAGAAGACAGAAATCTTCGTACTCTGATGACGGAGGCAGTATGACCTCTGAAACGTTGGTTAACATCGACCAGACTGCACAGCTCAACAACCCAGAAGACAGAAATCTTCGTACTCACCGCTGTGAAAACCTCAAATCTTACCGATTATCAGTTTCTTAAGAAGTAGTCTGCTACACGGAGTTAAACATCTGTTATTATTTACTACATACCACCACAATATTTTATTTCTACGCCATAAAAATTAAGTTTTAGTTATAGTAACAAGTGTAGTTGTATTTTTGATCAGAATTAGATTGGCCATATTTTGAGTGGTTAGTTACACGCTTCGGCAGCCTTATACACCCACAAAAATATCTCAGTTACCAGTAAATAAGAGGCCAAGTTGACCAGGGCTTTGCTGAACGTGAAGAACCTGACTTAGTGAGGAATCGAACCCCTGTTCTCTTTCCCGTAGCTAGTAACGTAACCCAACATCGTCTTCTATGCGTAATTACCTAATACCTCTCACGCCCAAGAATTTACCACACATAACAGTTTACTCATCCATGATCTGTCTACGTTAATGTTCTTTATGACGTGTAACATAGATAAATTGTTGTAGGTATAAGATAATATCCCTTGTTTTATTATTAATTCGAGGACAACGTAGGAAGTGTTTGCGAGAAAATACACAACAACAACAAAACACAGAACTTCATTCCATAAAGTAAAATAACAAATTATCCTGTAATTTATCAGGACATGTCTTCTTTCCTGTTTGCCTCTTTTTAGAGGGAACACGTCATCCGTATTTCTAACGGCTGGTGCCTGCGTATTTTAGGTGAGCTACACGTGTTCTCGGCGAGTCTGCACGGCTGTGCTCCCGAGAGCCATGTTAATTGAATGGGAGTGTTGTGCCTGTCAGAGACGGCCAGGAAGACACTGGCGGTACTCGAAATGAAAACCCACTTCAAACTAAATCTCCTCTGCGTTCTGCCCCCATATATACAGTGTTTAAAGATGAAACGTTGTTCGGTACCAGAAAGCATACCATTTAGAAATGTACACACAGTTAAATAACGTTAATTTTGGGGGGCAAACAAAATAAGTTTGTGAAGGTCAAAATATTTCAAATGTGAATAAACACAAATAATAAACCAATATGGGGTTACATCGTCCACTCACACGGTCTTATCAAAATATTTTCCTCGACGATCTAATGCAAGGTGCTTGCAAATTGTGATCTTTAGTTAAAATAAGAGACTGCACTCCATAAAGCAAAACCAAACTTGGTGGTTCGTGTGGTCACAGGAATAAGATAAAACCCAACTAAAATTCTATTGCCGACTCTCATACTTACATATATGATTATCATTAACTGTTACAAATGCAGACTTTCTTTGGAGGGATAATCGACAGAGTTACACGAAATTGTCGCACATTCGCAACAGTTATCGACTGTCTTGAAACCTTGCAGCGCGATAATCTTTAAATTACTTAATTTTTAAACAATATTAAAAAATACGCTATTTTACTAATCCTGCGTTATCAAGTTTCGTCTAAATTTTCTTCTTCCTTGTATATTATTATTGTGACTATACAAGACTAGAATAATAATAATAAAATGGATCTTACAGAAGTATAGTGCGATGAGGTCGAATCGATTTAAATGAATTTTGTTAACACTTAAAGAAAATCTTAATTGTATGGAAGCTTGGGATCTGTTGGCCAAATGTGTAACTAAAAAATTTCGAAACGTAACGTTGCAACAGGACTACAGTCAGTTTGTCGGTAACCCAGTTCGTCAGTTACTAGTCAGTATGACGTCGGATTGTAAGATGAGGTAAACACCAAATGAGACACAGAGGTAGACAGACGCTCCTTTGTGTTCATCTCATTTTATATTTAGTAACTATTTAAGTAAAATTCAATTCCTTCAAACTACTTCGTAAGTTTGTGTTTTATCTCTGATCTAAGAAATTGATTACAGACATGTTTTAAGCTTGGCAAGCAGAGACTTTACAACTGAGCGGAAATTAACTTTATTCCAATTTTGCTGCAAAATAAAGCCTTTTGTTTTCCTTACTTGATCCTGTGATTGATACCGAAACTCTAAGACGAAAGACTGAATGAGAGAAAGAAAGAGAGAGGGAGAGAAAGTAAGACAAAATTTACTGCCTGCGCTGGAAATCATGTTACCACCGGAGCTCCTCTCGCTCTGTATGAGGAATTCAGCAGTGCTACCTAGCTTACAACTCAGGACTCAGCGAATCCCTCACAAAGCACGTATATAACTTTGCCTTATAAGTTTATATTGCAACAGAAACATAGCGGGATTGAAGCTTTGCGGTATGAAATTAGTTACCTTAACAAGAAGAGACATTGTGTACAGAGTATCGGAGAACCATTCTTAATTTTGTAAAGAGAATTCTGCTTGTGGGCAGTACCATAAGACACCAATTTCTTTCATTACTGTATTATTCTTTGTAGGAAGAATATTCTGTTTCATTCATTTATTTATTCACGGTCTATTTAATGACGCTATTGATAACTGTAAATACGGAAGAAGTCGTGGCCGAATATAAGTAGCATCATACCACTTGTAAGTCCCCCAATAAAATCATAAAATTCACAACCATCAAACTATGACATAAAAAACTAACGAAAAACTCTACCGGTATTCGATCGTAAATAATCAGGAAAACGATGACAAACCTGTCAGGATTGCCGTTGTGAGGTCCGAAATTTGAACCCGGGACCTCCCGAATATGGATATGGACTTCTAAGCACTCGGAAGCGACTTTCGTTCGAAGCTATTCCAAACCAAGTAGTATGAAGCCTTGTAAATACCCTCAAAGTAGCTTCTCCTACCCGGACCTTGAGTTTGTGTCATGCCTTCATAACAAGGACAACTTAACGTACGCAATGGTATTCAAGAATAAGGTTATTAAACTGTATAGAACAAAATATTGTATTATTAACTAAACTAATCGCTAATATTTTAAACATTTTATAGGGGAATATAATGTAATCACTGAAGTGGGCTTTGTGGGCACCGTCGAATGGATATGACCTATAAGCAGCGACAAAAGATTTCCCAACTTCAGCGAGGCTCTTGCTAACTGAAGGAGAATACAGGCCTCTGCGTGCTATTGATGCAGTTCGTCAGTGAGCCTAAGTGGTCTCGCAACACAAGCTGGCAGAAGGCTTAGCAACACTATTAAAAATCAGTTCTTCAGCGCAAAGTGGAAATGGTTGTAGTTTGTATGCGCACAGCCATTTTATACGTCCTGAGATAGGTTCTTCGGAAACGTGTTATTATAATGCCTTCAGTACTTCCCTCACCAAGAAAATATATTTCTTATTCCTGCACATTTGCTTATGCTCTGTCTGCCTGGAGGTAAGAGACGATGGATATAGTATAGCCTAATGCATTAAGCAATCTATGTATTAATATATCTCATAATATTTCTGAAGTTTATTCTCACTGTCAGTGTTACTGATATTTATTGTGCGTGTGCATTTTAAAGTTTCATCCTTAGTGTCACAGCTAGGTTCCATTTTTCCAGCCTGGCATCTTTCAGAAACTTTTAGGACAGAGTCCTTAACTATTTTTTCTTGTTTTATTACTCAAGCTCACAATAAACATTTACAGTCTGCCAGGTAATGTATTTACACAATTTAATTTAATACGGGCCCAAACAACCCTAGACACTGACGTCTTTCTAAACCCACACACACGCTGTGTACTAGGAACATGTACTGCCAACAAAACGTGTTTCTGGTAGCAGGAATCTTTTTTTCTGTAAAGCAGAATGGCACAGTACTAGTAAAGATGTAAGTGGACCACAAGTTTCACACTCCCTGTGTAAAATGTCAATAAAGTTTTAAATCGAAACTCACTGATTCAGAAGGTAAGTGTAAGCACGGACAGGCAGACATGGCCTTCCATAAACTTCTTTATGCTCTACAGATATAAATAACAGTTTCCATGAAATACCTCCTCAGCGAACAATGGCTGCTATCGTGTCTATGATATTCGAAACAATGTCGAATTAATCTGTCGGACAACAACAACGATAGCAAAATATTTCATCACAATTTCTGTTAGATTAAAAATTACTTCATTATCTTTTTTATGGTATTTTAATTATGAATTTGTAATTATTCGGAGAATTTCTGTATACCGTTCTCAATTTCTTCTTTCACGTGAATATAATTACAACCTTTTCACTTGGATAATTTCCAATTCACATATTATTTTATGTAAATTAAAGTAAATATATTTTTAATTTTGTTTCAAACTGAAATACCGGTTAAATTTCTATAAAGCCCATATGTCATTAAGGAAAATTTGTATTTTGCATGGGGTAAAATGTTTTTGAAAACATCTAGTTGCTTGCATTCACAGAAACTCGTTAATTATGACCTGGAAAAGTGGTGTGAGAGCTTGCTTTACAACCAGACGCTCTTATACGTTTTCATTAAGAGGCTGGCCTTTGTATTTAAATACATAAATACTAGAAGTAAACGTTTAACGGAAACTAGCATTTAGAAATCGTGTTTTGGTTCAAGTAATGCTAATATTCGGAACATTGGTACAGGTGTCGAACTTTCACTTCCAAGGGCAACTCATGCTTTCTCGAAAACCAAAACGAATCATAATTAAAAACAACTTGAAAGTCAGTAAGAACTTGGATTAGCTATATGAACCGCAGGTAATTTCAACACCAGCGAAGTGCTAACCTATAATTGCGGAAGTTTGCAACACAAGTGTTAGAAAAAATTATAAGGCAATTATTTTCCCGAAGTTTGAGTTCATTTCCTAAAACTGATTTCTCTATTCACCGCAAACATTTATAAACCGCCCCACTTCGTAATTCTTCACACCAGAGTGGGCATTTGCTCCTAATAAGCAAGCCAGACAAGGGCTGAACTAAAGAGACAGCACACTCGGCACTCCCATGAGGAAAACTGCATACAATAGCGTACCAATTATCCGATCTAAACGGGACCGAAGGATGGTCGGATAATCGAAAATTCTGGATAATACGAAAGACCAATGAAAAAGGAGATTCTAAATATCAACTTAATTCATTAAATGAAATTGTAAAGAAAACACAATACAGCATCAGATAAAAGAATTCACAAACTAAAATAGCCTTAACCTCAATAAGGGCATTATTCTCGGAAACAATGATTCGACAATCATATGGCATTCGAAATTGATATCAATTATCCATAGATATAAATACAAAACCATCAAAACAAGGCCAATTTTTTTAAACTGCTAATTAAAGCTGTCAGTAAGAAGCACGCGTCCGATACTTGGCGGATCTCGGTCGCTTTATGTGTCCGGAAGCGTTGCTCATTTTATAAATGCGCGAGTAATTGACAATTTTAACAACTAATACGACAGATCTGCCATAAAATAAACCACAACCAAGGTATCTGATATTCTAATAACAAACATTTCCAGGCGTTAATTAGAGAAAATGTGTTTATTTAATTCAAATACAAGGTAATTAAATTCTATAATTATTAATAATTGCTGGTAATTACTTTTTTATAAATTCGACCTTTATATCAGCGATTCTGTTACAAAATTATGATAACAGCTAATTTTTTGCTGTTGTTTCTTTTCAATATTAACACGATGTTACATCGATTAACCACAAATAATTATTATCACTTGCGTAACGAAATTTTAAACTTGCCCTTTGACCTTGGTTTGACATTTACCTAAAACGCGGCGCATAATTTAATTACCCATATAACGTACAGCGTTACACCTGCAACAAACCATTTTATCCACAATTGTTCCTGAATGATCTAAGAAAATGTCTGCTTCAGGAGACTGTATCTATAACAAAAGTGTATTTTGCATATTACAATTATTTATCGCTCGGAGCATTGACGTATGTCTGAGTTTTTCTGTGTCCTGTATCAGAAGATACCTTACAAAGAGACGAATGTAAGACAATATTTCTCGAAGTCTGAACATGACCAGAAGTACACCTATTTGTAGTGCACCAACAGAAATTAAACTTTATGCTGTATCTGTCACTTAATTACAGCTCAACCAGAGCAGCGGAATGAAGATACGAACGAGTCTGCTAATTAAAGACGTAGTTGTAGATTCTGCTGAACAGACAAGGAAGTCGATACGATATTGAACTCTTGCAGCAAGTAATTCTAGAAGCAGATGGAACGTAAACTTAACTGTCTGAACACGTTATGCACAGCCCACAGGCTTAATCCGAATTTGCTGTGTAGAAAATTGAATAGATACAGAGACTTGGGAAAGAAGTAAGTTGTATAACGTGTACGAAATGACTAAGTCAAGATCACGAACTTCAGAAGAAGCAAGCTCCCATTAAGGTTCTTTCAACCGAGATTCAGGTGTTGCAGAATTTTAGTCCAGCTTGGATCCGATAAAATAGTCCAACTAGAAAGAAGTAGAAAGTTTCCTAGCGAAATTTGCACTCACCGAAGCGCCTCTCTGTAATGTTTAGTAGCCAG
Source organism: Zootermopsis nevadensis (assembly GCF_977971745.1). NCBI lineage: Eukaryota > Metazoa > Arthropoda > Insecta > Blattodea > Termopsidae > Zootermopsis > Zootermopsis nevadensis. The sequence goes on along the minus strand of NW_028259154.1, from coordinate 19,513,992 downwards.
ATCCAACTGTCCTGTGTCCCTCAGGAAGTTGGCGAAGTTGTAGTGGAGCTTGGCGTTGTGTGGTAGCGCATTCAGACCCGCCCTGGAACACACACACACACTGCAATCAGCTCACCACTGCTCGCCCTGTCCAAGTGCCGTGGAGATGAAACACCATTCTTTGACGAAATGCGATGAAGATGATCTCACCTGATGAGCGCCTGTCGGGATGCCCAGTCCTTGTTTCTGGCCACAGTTCGTCCGCAGAACACGACGAGCAGTACGACCCCCGCACACAGCAGCAGAGGTCTCTGGCGCAGAAACGCGCCCCAAAGCAACTGGGCGCCATACACAAGCAGCAGCACCATCCCGAGGCTGGGCAGAGAAACAACGCCTCTGAACTCATTTAAAGGCGAAACGTAATCCTTGTTTTCTGAATAAGTGAAAATTACGACAGTTTTACGTTCGTCCCAATCGAATGTTCCAAGGTAAATACAAACAAGCTTGGCACTCACGGGAAGGCACGAAAGTTTCTCGAGGAACCAGAAGCTCCACAGATAATTACGATACACCAAATAAATCTTTCACGAAAGCAACGAGCCGGCTGTGTAATGTGTATTCACCTGGGGATATAGAGCACTCTCTCCGCCACCACGAAGCCCACAGTGACCACGAGGTTGGCTGCTGGTAGAAAAGGCAGCACCAGGAACAGGCCTCCGAGCAGCAAGGGCGGATGCCTCTGTTGCTGCAAATAAGCCAAATTATGTAGGAAATTAAATTTTAGACGTTTCAGAGGAGGTGAATTGAACTAGCAAATTCCCTCTCTCATTATAGTTATGATGGTATGGGCAGATAGTCATTGACCCTTCGGTATTAGCACTGTTACTGAATGCCACAGAGACAGGCGGATTAGTATTACACAATAGCAGATAATTCTAGTCGTCAGTGAAGTTAACCCACAGAACCCAGGTCGCTAATACCCGGCATTGAAACTTCACTTTGGTACCAACTAGCTACTGCAGCCCTAGGAACGATAGCGTAATTTTGTAGCGTAATGCATTTGACGTCATCGCAGACAAGCACTAAAGACAGTTGGAGAGAGAGAGAGAGAGAGAGAGAGAGAGAGAGAGAGAGAGAGAGAAAGAAATAAACCCTAACATGTAATTAACTGTTCTACGTACTTTGTACTTCGCTTCAGAAATGATCCATTTCTTGTAAGCACATCACGCAGTAAAATGTACAGTCTGTATACGTGGGAGGTTCATTAAAAATTCACCCGATATAAAGATTCAATACCATCGGTTCGTGAGAAAATGTATGCCCTCCTGCATACATCGCGTCGAACGCTTGGGATGTTTTTGAAAATCATGCGTAAAACTTCACTCTCAGGACGCTAGTATTAAAATAAGAAAACTGTTGTTTTGTTTGAATGTTTAGGTTTTAGTCTACTTTATTTAATTAACAACAACAATCAGGCTTATTACATAACTATACTGATATTGTGAAAGCAGCAAACTTCGAAGCTTCACAACCTGACCGTGTTTCATCGTGCAGATTTTATACCACTGGAGACCGCCCGAAACTAGGTACTTTTTAAATTCATAGAATTATTAGACCTTACAACAACCTGGGTGACGCACGTGAAAGCGATATTAATGCCACTTAATTAATATTGGGACCTGAAATGACATATAATAATAGAACTTGGAATATGCAAATTTTATTACAGATATTTTTTAAATGTAAAAACAACATGCAACAGTGTTAAATCTTCATGTAGCTCGCAGTTTGACATCGACAGCTAATGAATATTAAATAATATCTGGCGACAGATTATAAACATTCCTACTGTATACTCGTATATAAATTATTGTTTACATGTCTACACCTCCAAATGTTGCTACTATTCAAAGTTTTGAGTTTATATTCGACAAATGTGACGTAACAAAATCTCTACTTCAGTAATAAGTTACATAAAAATAATAATAATAATCTGCAGCATTTTTATAATTAAATTATTCGATCCTACGACCATCTACATCATATAATCAGACTGGCACACGACAGATGTCGCATTATACTATTTGATTATTAACTTATATTAACTAAACATGAAATTGAGACCTTGTAGTACTGTTATGTATAGGCATGTTGGCTTGTAAGTTCTATTCTAGAACTCCTCTTCATTATTTTTAACACATTATTGATCCTAACATCGTTCATTCTGCATGCACTATATTATAGCTTATAATGGCTTAAGTGGGATAATGTGTGCTCGATTAGGAACGTAACCACCATTAATAAAATTCTGTGTATGGAAAATCGAGTTCCGAAAAAAAAACACTTGTGAACGAACTTTTGAAAAGCAGCTGGTTCGTAACGCGGAGTCGTCATGAAAAGTATGCACTATTCTTCAAAATCCTTTAGAGAATTCGTATCGAGTTCAGTCTTCGAACAATACACGAACATTCCACATACATAACTGATAGAGCTACGTAATTGCCATTATAAATTTCATTTCGGAAGAGACAAATCACCTATTCAACTGATAGGCTTGTATGTGCTACAGTAAATATTCAATAACGCTACAATAGATGGCTTGTTATATTGTCACTGGCATACCGAGAAGACCATAATGGGCACAGCGTGTTTTATTAAACAGCTGGGAAAATAATGTATATTGGAGGGCTGTTATGCTTTAAGCATGATCAATTATGCAACAAACTAATAACGTTGTTAAGGGATATACAAAACACACTTTTAGTGCCTAAATGCATATAGGGACAAACAGACACGAATTCGAGAAAAATAATTTTAGATTCTGTACCATTTAGGAAAACGATGGGGTTAAGAAATAATTAAAGATTTTCAATAAACTGAAATTAAACGCCATTTGTGAAGCTTCTCTTTAAGTCAAATCATATAACAGTAGGCTTCTCTTGTAAGTTTAATTATATCAGACGTCAGGATGGTATTATATTTAATTTCTACATTAACATTCACTCAGGGCAATTCAAAGCAACATTTTAAATAATATACAGTGATAGATTCAATGGAGGTTGTGGGGTTATTGGCTCGATCTTGTGAACACGGTAATAAATTTCGGGGTCCCATAATGCACGGGGATATGTTAACATCACAGCTGATATCACCTTAAGACTTTATCAAAAAGAATTAACTCTCATTTTCATCCTCGACCAAACCGGCCAATGAAATTCTATTGTTATCAGTTCCGTGAAATAAAACGTGATAGGTGTTCATGTACTCAATAAATTTAATCTACAGAGTGCCCCGTAAGTCTAAATCCATGAGCGGGAAAAGAGTTCGGAAACAATTGTCACAAAGTTTAAGTTTTGCAATTTCTCGATGACGCACGCACAATCACTTCCGTGAGTTCGTCTCTTCTCTATTTTACACCTAAAAAATGCGAAAGCGAGTACTATGCGAGATGCGTGTATGTAATCATGCAAAGTGTGCGAAATTTGTATCCGATTTTAAACAAATTGTAATTTTAAGAAAATGTTTAATGAAAGATTTGAGGTTTTCACAGCGGTGAGTATGAAGATTTCTGTCTTCTGGGTTGTTGCGCTGTGTAGTCTGGTCGATGTTAACCAACGTTTCAGAGGTCATACTGCCTCCGTCATCAGGGCGATGAGTATGAAGATTTCTGTCTTCTGGGTTGTTGCGCTGTGTAGTCTGGTCGATGTTTACCAACGTTTCAGAGGGCATACTGCCTCAATCATCAGGGCGATGACGCCCTGATGACGGAGACAGTATGACCTCAGAAACGTTGGCAAACATCGACCAGACTACACAGCGCAACACACCAGAAGATAGAAATCTTCATGTTCAATGAAATTCCTCAATATCAAATTTAATTAAATTTATGTCAACAGTTCTCTGTGTAAGAATTGTACAGTTCACTTAACGATTCTGTCCTACTTTCAATTATAGACATCGTTTTGAATGATAGAGTGATTAATGAATGACGTTTTGGAAAGTTTCTCACGTTGTCGCATTCCGATAAAGAGACAGATACAGAGAACAGACGAGGCTTTGCAACTTCGATGCTAACATGCCCAAAACGTTTACAAAGCGAACTGCGTTTCATCTAACTGTTCATTACGTTATTTATTTCAGTCACTGTTCAGACTGGTCAGTCCTGTCACGGGGCTAGAACACTTGAAGCGCGATATTCTCATACGCCGGGGTTCATAGGCATACCCGCACTACCAACAGAATGAGCGCATAATTCATGTCTAGAATATGTGCTATATACATACAGAATTTGCTAACGATCCTCTTAATCTGGCATCGTATATCATGTTATAATTTCATTCCACAGGTGCCTAATATTCAGCTTAATCCTGGTCCAATGTATCACCGAGTTGTGTTTACGTATAGAGGGCTGTGCAAGTTATGAAGAGGGATATTATCCTTGACAATTCACCGCCTGCTTTCTTTGAACATGACTAATGGTGGTAGATCCGAGAATCTTTAGGATTTTAGATAATTCTGGACTTGAATCTTATTCGCAGTTAACACGCGTGCAACATATAAATTAGTAGTAAGCCTAGACCTAGCACCTGCGGAATACAAAAAGTAGAGTAATTAAAGATGCTAGTCTCTTGGGATGTTTCGCCGAATAGTCTTGTACAACCTGACCGACGTTTCAAAGGTGCTTATTTCCTCCATCATCAGGGCAACGAAGAAGCCACGCGCGGAAAAATTTGTTTACATATCGGAAAAAATCTCTAACAAGACAGACACTTGGGTGGACCAATGACCCTTCCTTTATTAAACACATATTTTACGGGTGATACAATTAAATTATTTTATTCTAAAACTTTATCTTGGTTAATATTCATTAACAACTCAATAAAACTATTGAAATTACAAATAAATTCCAGCACTTTGCCACATTATTTAAAATCACTACGTTTCAAATCCTTATCAGTACTGTTAGCTTGAATTGCATTAGTTACTAGGCAAGCATATGATATCTCATTTTACTACGTTCACTCTAATACGTAATGTGTATCGGTGTTAAAAGTCGAAACATTCATGAAATCTATGATAATCGCAGTGTATACGCTTTCACCAGATATAATCTGGATTCTGATATTGAAGGTGTATAGATCCAGTGTTCATAATTAAATTCAATGCACATAGAATATTTCGCTACTAGCGTTAGTCGATATTTACTCAGAGCAGCGGCATGGAAACGGTTTCGAAAGTGGCTCAAAACAATTTATAACTTTATCACTTAGAAACAGGCACTGCTTTGGTTGTACCATTCAGGAAATTTACCGGCAATGCGACTTCATATTTGGTAAGAAGAGAAAGAACAATGACATTAAAGCAACATCTCCATAAAGAAACGGAATGTAACCACATCTAGAAGGGGATTAATATCATGTCTGATCCTAACATCGTTTATAAGCAATAGCATTGCTTTCCTGATTAACGGTACTTGATTAAATTATATAAAAAGGAAATGAAAAGCAATTTAAAAAGTTCAAAATTATTAGGCCCTTTTTCTAACTTTATCATAAAGATCAATAAGACATAAATGGGTGGAGCCTAATTTCTGGGATTTAATGGAACACGAACATTCATTGCCATGTTCACAAGAGACCACCAGAGAACCCTATCTAAAAAAAAAATCCGAAGACCACAAGGATGTGTTTTAATCGGTTTGGGTTCGTATTTCAGGACATTATTAAGCATTTCTCGTATGTCACACAAAGGCTTTACCATTAAACAGTTCATCCTCAGCCCTTTCTCTCTCTTGCGTCTATACATTCTCAGTTCAAAAACATCCTCGTATAAAGGTGTATATAATGTAATAGCTAGAGCACTCATTTTAGCTCGAAATTTTCTTAAGACAAGCAGTTATGAAGTAATTCAACTGCTTATTCATTGGGGAAATCTTATGTGCGTCTAAGAGTAGGCCTTCTATCCGTCGAACAACGTTCTAAAATTTACCACCGTGGCCCAGCGCTGTAACGTCTTAAAACACCAAACCGTTGCCAGGCAACAAAACAGCTATGGGAATAGAAAACATCATGTACTGTAGAAAACTGGTTATGACCCCACAGCAACCAAGCAGAAGCACAGGAGACCACTAAACGAATGATTCTAGTTGTGTCCCAGAAGTCCAAAAACACAGGTAATATTGGAGCGTTGAAACAGCTAATATGAAATGCGCTCAATATGTCAACTAAACTTAGCAACCCCTCAGTGACTGTAACTTCCAAACCCACAATTACTTCCACACGTTCTTTACTGAATTTCAATGCTCGCAACTGAGACAAAGAGAAGACGTAGATTATATTTCCTGCGGATTTAAACTCATAGGACACTCTGTATATAATAGACATGCGTTATCCTTACCTCGAAGTCGGCGATGCCCCTGTAAGCGACTAGGATGCAGCATCCGAAGAAGAGACAAGTGGCGATGTTCCTGGAGTCTGCGAGAGAGGTGACGAGCGACACGGAGCCCATCTGCCAGTCGTGACTGAGCGTGGCCGGGCACAACAGCAACCAGCAGTTGAACGCCGCAAGGTAGCAGAACGTCAGGAATCTGCAAGACCGACAGTGATACTGTGAGGATAAAGATCATTACGAGAAAAAGTGGGGGAATACACACAGACATTTGTCAGGATAATATTGCGAAGTATGAGTATTCTTGTCATTAGCTATTCTTGGCTGGAGTTCAGTGTATAACTTCGGGTCTCACGTGTTAAACGTGTCAAATATTATGAAGACCAACATAAAAGAAATTAATTGAAGTGTCACGCGCAAGACTTAAAGCACATTATTGCATACGAATGGTTTGGACACTCAGCCACTACGTTGTTCTGAAGCAACCATCTTCTCAATCACACAAAAAGTGACAACATACTTTAAACGTTAGAAAATTTTGAAAACACAAATATCTATAACGGATAACTTTTATTTAGATTATTAAATTAATAAGAGTATGAATGAGTCAGACAAAATATCTTTATAATAAGCTAATATTAAAAATCTTAATAAACTATCCTGAGAGTCTTTATACTTATCTAGTGTAATTCTTACAAACTGTAACATGTCTCTTTTGTTAGGAGTTGTACAATGCACAACCCTGTTTTTGAAACGACAATTATGTTCGTAATTGTCTATTTTATATAAAGTATTTGTTTATTCCGAAAAAAATTTCGATTATCTTTCATGGAATTATTATCAATACTGTGTTCTGAACACATCATTTTATGAGCCGTCATTCTAACAGCGGGGGCAACAGACTACAATCGAGCTATTGGAGGCTAAAAATTTCCGTTATTTTTCTGTTCATCAAAATAATATGTCGTTAAAATTCTCGCAGCCCTATAGAACATCAATTTTCACAACAGAACGAAACTCTGGTTAAGTGCCGACAACTATTGGAGTTTTATGACCAAACGTGACGAGAATATTGCCAAAAAAATGGGGGAAGAGAATGAGAACAATTCTATAAAAAATAGTTCCATACAAAAGCTTTGGATTATTATGAAATATTTCATTCGAAAAGCAGACAAGGAACGAAAATAAACGGAGAAAGACTGGCGTCAAAAAATACAATATAACTGGCATTCCTCCTATTGTTACATTATAGCACCATAAATCCTTCGGCGAATTGGGAAGTGGAGAAAGTGAAGGGGACAGAATATACGAAATAGTGGCAACCTTGTTTCAGAGTAAAAATATCCGAGTCACCGTCTGTTTGTTCTTGATAACGAGATTATATTCTTCCCTTCGCTTGTTCCAGTAGTTTGTATCCTACAAATATGCATCATTACGACACATTGCTATGATATATGCACTTACAGAGTAGCTAACAGAGTTCTGCAAGCATATACAATCCAACTTTTTATTACGTGGGCAGGTCGCAGACGTATGTGAACCGTTTTATTAAAAGAGAAAATCTGTCTTGACCTTTTAAAGTTCTGATATATTTCAGTATGCAACAAAATGACAAGAATAACGCGAGGAATAAGTAAATAATGAATTCAATTCATGGAAGAATTCATAAAGCCTTCTTCTCGTGCATATATTTCTCTTCATGCAAATCTTGTGATGCAATTGGTATATTTATTTATTAAGTTTATAATCTAATAATGGAATGTAATTGTAACTAATATGAACGTTCTCGGCTCGATCCCGGTTCACTGTACCCGCTTTGCTGTCTGCCCTATCAGCACTATGAGATAAACATGATCCGAAGTTCCAACTTTTGAAATTTCATTATCATTTTATTGCATATCGTTATAAGAAACAAATTTACCAATAATTGCTAATTTAAGAGCGCCTATATCTCTTCCTTAATTAACTAACCGATGTACTAACCTAACCTAACCTAACCTAACCTAACCTAACCTAACCTAATCTATAGTTTACTTTTGTTAGGTTAACCATAGACACACAATGAGCTATCACTAACAACATTGTTAAGTTACTAGCATAAGTGCACACACGCGTGCGCGTAAAAGCGTGCATGAGCTACGTCATAGTTACCAAAAAAACACGGAGACCACCAGGCTTATTTACTGTCATTTCCAGTTATTTCAAATGTCTAGTTTTAGCTTATATCCTTGAATAAGTATCACATTTTAAACCAGAATTTCAATTCACACGAAATTACATTTTATAAGCCACATCCACATTAACAAAAATCTTCCTGGCGGTTTTTTATCCAACTGTCCGCGTTGCCAACAGCAACACAAGCCAGAAACCACGCTAGAACACAACTGTTCGTTGCTGCCCGAGTCGTTCTGTGTTCCACTGTGAAATGGACAAGCAGAATTAACCTAGTTTGCAATTACTATAAAAATGTGGCAGTGGTGGACGTTATAGCCATGTGAGAATGCAGATATGATACAGGCCGAGGTAGGGGGACGCAATAATGTGCGTGTATAGTGTTGAAACAAGCGAAGTAAAACTGCGTTTGTTATATCGTAAAGGGCCGGATTCTGACAGTTCTGACGTTACACATAAATTCCTGGCACGTTCTGGAGTTAGGCAGAGCCACTACGGAAGCTGAGGTGTGTCTCACGATGGCTTCAAATCAACAGTGGCATATGTGTGTAAAACGGCTATTCCTTAATAATGACGTCTATATAATTAAAAACTGATTCTTTTATATCAGCGTTTACTTGTCTGAAGCAATCGAAAAACGCGAGGTTCGAAATCTAGCCAAGACCCGAAAACAATTGATGAAGACTGATTCCTGACAGTCACTCTTGGCAAGTAGTAGTGCATGAACATTAAGCCGAAACTTTTCTCCGGATTATTTTTTTTTATAATTACACTAACATATTTCATTCGATGCAATACAGTCTCCGCAGTTGATACAGTCTATATAATGAGCAACTATTGGTTCTTCTGCTTCAATGGACTTCGGAAAAGAATAGTTGTGTGACTGTATAACAATTATTTACATATTGACATTAATATTCTAATTTGAACGACTATTATATTGGCCTTCCACACAACTTTTGAAACATTCTAGAGCAGACTTCCTGAATCATACAAGTATACATTATTAAAAAATATTACGTATTTTAATACATAACAAATTTCATTACCAAACATAGAATGCAGTATAAGTGGATTCTCAGCTATAGGTCGAAGACATGAGTATCGTAAAACGAATATTTTAAATTTTTGTGTTCACGGATTTTATAATTCTTCTCGATTCTCTTAAAAATTTAAGATTCGGTCACATAAATGACCGAAAGTAAAGAACTAAGAAGCCAGTTACATTTATTAGCAAATTCTCTCAAAAGCGATTATGAAAATCGCATTGCTCGTTGTAATGTTCTGCTCATTTCGTAATAGCGAAGTTGCAAAACAGAAGAGCGCCGTGCTCTTGCGGCAACTTCTGCAGCACACGCGTGAGACACGTAATCTAACACACAGGCTCTATAACTTTCTGCAAATGCCTGGCTGACTTCTACTAACCTTTCCAGCGTGAACCTGAAGAAGTGATACATAATTATGTAAAAGCTTTATTTGACATGTTGTGAACATTTTTAATTTGTTTTTAATTTTAATTCTGCTAACATACTTGTTGGTATCTACCTGCAAGAGGACACTTGCATGCAGAAAATTAAAAAAAGGCAGTCACTTCTAAAAACGAGGACTGAGACTGACGCTGGAACGTTCTGTCTTGTTTGATCATAAATCTAGTCGATTTTTGGACTAAAATGATTAATGCAAATTATCCGTTGCAAACAATGAATAGTATTTTATATTCACCGTGACATATGCCCTTTGTGCACTATTTTGGGCAGTTCTGGATAGGGAAGCGGCAGGTGCTGTTGAAATGAAGACGCACAGGAGGATGCGAAAACGGGTGTTGATGGTCAGAACAGAGACAGAGCGAAACGGAAACACGTCATTGCAACAGCCCAGTTATACCGACTCTACCTTTCATTCACAAAACTAAGAGACATGAAAACTGATATTTTACTGCACACCCAAACTCCGAATACAATTTTGTTCTGCTGTTATCCTTCAGACATATCCAAATTCAAAGTAATGAAAGGGGATACGTTTTAGCTCTAAAGAGTATCATCTACAAGTTTTCTCTGTACGTCTTGCTATAAGGAGACAAGGGATAAAATGTGAACTCAAAACTCAAATTTAGAGTAGCAGTACGTAATATGAAAACGCGTCCTTTTTTGCATTTTTCTTTTCATCAATGCCCGTTAAATCAACTTGTTTCAGGTAAATTACAGGATGTTTCTGAAATAAACAACATCGCTTAAGGGGTCTCCTACCAATAAAACATGATTTGGGAATTAAAAGATAAAACTCTAGAAGGCGATGTATAAGTTGGTTCAGATCCGATGCCACTCCTGAGGGAAAGTAATCAAGATGTCCTTCGCATAGGACCTGGATGGGTTCCAGAGATGGTTTAGACGTGCTGATAGAAAGATAAATCCTGCCTCCATCGAGAATCGAGTTCCAGTCATCCAGTTCACGCTCAGTCACTTCCTTTAGTGAGTTATTCTGCTCATGCACGTCTGGATATAAGCAAGTAAAAACAGGCAACGTTTGAAATATCGCAGCAGTGTTAAAACATGCCACAGTTGTTGTTTTTTAAGAGAAGGACTTAGTTGCTTTATGCACTGTTAGGTTTTGTAACTTCAGAACACCGCAGGCATAGATCGATACGTAAAGACAAGATAAAGCACGGCCCTTCAGAGGAATTAATGAGGAAAAGAAACAGTCGAAGTTCCTTAAAACCTTCGTGTCAGTGGTTTTACCAGATCTGTAACCAGGTAAGGCAAGCTTATTGTAAGCCAGACTGGACAACTGAAATGACTATTATCATCATCATCATTATTATTACAGCGTTGTGAACATTTAATAACGTTTTACTTGAAATATAAGTTTTCAGTTTGCCAAATAACTGCATTAAATGAACCACAAACGATGTACTCAAATTCAAAAACAAAACATTTAAAAAAATGTGCTTAATCCAGTCCAAGGGTATTTTTTTATACTATTGCGTACTTCTTGATATTATCGGCAACCGGATTGATTCACTTAAGTAGGGTTGTGTTATTGCAATGATTTATAAATTTGAAAGGATAACAGAACAAAGTTCGTTCAACAGTATAGATTTTACGCAGAATTCAACGGCGGCATCTCTCACACATTTTCTGTTTAATTTTGCCATTCCATTGGGACGCACATTTTTTCCAAAAATCGCCAAGCGACGTCATTCCTCTCTCCTCCTAACCCCTCGATCCTATCATAACGTCTCCAATAATCTAATAGGTTCTGACTTCAGTTTCTAACACCAAACCGCACACAACTTCACCGTCCAACCTTCACCTCCAAACGAATAAAAAACTTTTCTGCCTTTCTTTTCTGTCTGAGGAAGAACACTGTCACATGATTTCAGATACAGAAATAGTTAACCACTGCCTCTCGCCCAGTACATGTACGAAGGGGCTAAACTTTCCTTCTGGCCAATCTGTTCTGAGAAATGTCCCAGCAGTTTGACTGGGCGGGTCATGTGTTCGCTCGAAAGAAACTCCAATTAGAGTCAGACTCCGTTCAGCAGACTCGTAGGTAGACACAGAAACAAGATTTATACTTTAGCCTCATGTGGGGGGTTTCATATAGCAGTATTCCCTCTGCAAGTGAAAATGTAAAAATAGATTTCATGCCATTAAGAGACTCTAAATAGAATCGCGTCTTCTACAAACGCCTTTCAAGTGTTAATCTTTAATTTCTTACCCAAGTTTTAGACCATATAAATAATCAGCTCTTTTGCATACGAAATTGGATATTCAACACAACTAATAACATAGCCAGGTTTTACGCAGTACTTTGAGCAAGTTCAGTCCATTTCCTGGGAGCGGTATCATATAATATTCGATGGGGTTATTTATTTATTGTATATTTGGAAAAGTTCCAGAGACTAACATCATATCACAGGAGCTAAATGGCACATTAACAGTGTGCATATGTGGCATACAATTTCAAAGTATACGTTTCATATTAATGTTCGTTACATCGAAACCATCCCGCATTTATTTAGCTTTATTTTTCTGTCAAACAGCTTTTAACTGAAAGCAGAAAGCTGCATTACCGAAAATTATGCGAACCTCCTAATTTAAAACACACATTATATCGTGCGACATACCAATTATCGTTAAAATTAATTACACGTACTATTTAAAATTTTGAAATTGCATTTGTCCAAAGCATTTATCACTTACGAACGTACACACAGAGTTAACACTTAAAGTTGCAAAACAGAGTTTGCGTAGACCTGTGTCTATCTGGCAGTAATTCCAACTCAATGTAAACGTTAATCATTACCTCCGTAGTAAACTACAGAGTTCAGTATCAGTTATAGTCGCAGGGCTTTAATTTAATACAGGGGTAATTGAATATAAAATAGTTACTGAATTTAAGAACGTAGAGGGGACAGAGATAAAAATCAATATTTGTGATCAGGAAATTTGGGACCGGAAAGAAATGGAAACAGCTGCAGATTTGACAACTGTTTCTCATTAGCAGGTGTACATAATTAACACCATGAAGCAGAGTTCTTCTTGAGAAGGCAACAACCACTCAGCTTGTGACGCAATTCCTCGCCTATTACGAAACCCGAAGGCCGGTTGCCGTGTTCACTAAACCCCGTCGCTGACCCTAAGTCAGATGAATCCAGTCTGCACATTCAAACTCCATTTCTTTACTACACACAGAACACTTCATTTAACATCGCTCGGTCTTACTTCCAGAAAGTTTTCTTAACTAATATATCTTCTTTGAGCGCATGTTTTGGTCGCTAAGAGAAGCATCGTGCATCGAAATGCGCAATTATTATTGCACAAACGGTTTTCAATATTGATTAAGAAGACAGGGTACTGACCTGACATGTCGGCAGGGGTGAAATGCCGCTGGGTTGTCCTGGTTCGAGAATTTGGGCATTGAACCCTGGTGTAGTGCAAGTCGTATCACGAGTAGGAAGCTCAGCTGAAAACAAAGAATTTCTTGTGGTATAATTCTGTTTGGTAATAGCGCGACTGACGTGAGCAGTGGTATATAAACAACGGTGACCTTGACTCGAGTTGTCACGGGGGAGATCGGGAGAAATTATCGTACGAGGATGGACCTGCTTCTGATTTAACTCTGTTTGTAGTACGTACAGTTCCATTCTTACTAATTCAACAGCTTCGAAAGGAGGGAAGTTAATGATGGAACGGAAGCGTTGGTGGTATATTCTAAGAATCTGTCATAACATACGCTTAGGGGGTCAAAAGAATCTTTCACAAACCTCAGTCACGATGCACGGCCTTCGAACTAGTAATCGAACTTTTGACCTCTTGAATACAAATTAGTATTATTAGCCAATAAAACGTCAAGTTCGGCGTGCACTATAAGACGAGTTTAACGAACTCCACACCTCCTGCGTGTTCTGACTGAGAAGTAATAATGTGATAATTAAGTTCCCCTTTTTCCTTACATCTTCCTTCCTCCTTTATTTGTTTCCTGCGTTTCTTTCCTTATTTCTTGACAAGCAGTACGACCTCCCGCGCAACACTTCGTAGAATCTCTCAGTCGTTACAAGAAAACACAGCAAACACCGACGAACATTCACGAGCCGACACAGATTGAAATCTAAAACACAAATGTGTTACCAAGCGCGCCACAAATTGAGTGGACACTAAATTATTAAAACACACCAATGTCATCTAAGGGTTATCTTGAAAATAAATATGGATCCTGTCAATGTTTTGTGTCTAAACACATGGTTCTGAATTAGTAACGTTGAATACATAATTACCGTATGTTTGAAAATCTACTGTGAACACGGGCCACAGACACGTGTTGATAGACCACACGCCACGTCTGTCTCTTTACATATGAGGCATGTCACTACGATGTGACGTCATTGACACCAATGACTGCACTTGTGGTAAGTTCGAACTTTCCATATCGTGAGAAAATGGTATAAATATTTCAGACAGACACGGGACTGGCTAACTAAGCCCTATCAATAGTCAAATTCATGCTCAGCATTCGGTATAAATGCACAGAATAATATATTTTTCATTTTAATCGTAGTCTCTTTCTGTCGTCTGTATCTCTACTGTGCTTTCCGTTCTGCAAGACAAACAAAATACGCGCTTATTCCTATCTGTAGTGAAACTATTTCACTTGCCTGTTAGTTACGTAGAGAAAAGTTTATTATGAAACAGCGGTAATACGAAATAACGCCTGAAAAGGCCAATAAAATTAATGTTTCATGTCGCTGGTGTCTGGCAAGCCTGAGTAAATGTTGCAGACAAATATTTTTGGCGCCGTTCTACATTAAGGTCTTCCTCAAGACGTAGGCCGTTCTCAGAATGGCGGTCCTGTGTAGTTCCACGCTAGTGTTTACCAGTGACGTCTTCTAAATGTGCTTGAAATGATCGTGGTAAGCTGTAATTTTCATCAATAATTATAAGTATACCTTTTTTCTTCACATTCCAAAGCGACGTCCTTATATTTTAATATTTTCTTGCTTCTTAATTATATTTCTATTGGTTTGTATATAAACATACATGTCCATTTCTATATAAAAATCATGAAGTCGCTTTCGTTACACGGTATGGTTCTATCTGTAATATTTTATTGGTTCCATGGCATAGTAATTTAGTTATATTCGTATTTCTAAGCTTTCTTTGGCATTACATTCTTATCACGAATTCATATTCTAATCGTAGTTGCGTACTCAACCTATAATGACGTTTCATAAATTCTTCCTTAGCTAGATCTTTCCATCACGCTAATAAGTGTTCTACCAACCCGTAAAATTGCTGACATATTCTACACCTACTGCCTTCTACAGTTTCAGTACCAACATCTTCGTCCCATGGGTATTCAGTTCTTAATCTTGCATAGCAATTATCTCCCTTCCAGGTCATTCTTTAAATTCCTACGAAAAATAATCATATTTCACATAATTATTATTTGTACTGATTGTAACTTTTTCTTGCAGGTGATCTGAGAGCATTTTAAAGTGCAGAACCGAATATTATGATTATAGAGAGAGAATGCTGATAATTTGTAAACCTTGACTTAGAAGATGGCAAGCGGTTTCTCTTTCCCTTACCAAACACAAGAAATTTTACGGAGTCGTACAACTATGTCCTATACAGTTCATTATTTAAGATCAAATGTCACTTTCCGCGGCTATGCAAATTACGCCACTTCAAAACTCCAGGCGTTGTAACAGAGTTTAATTAACACTTTTTTCAAAGAAAGAGCGTAAACTTGAAATTCCCTGAGCTAATTCACGCAAATTATATATTTATCAAAAGGTCACTCGAGAATTACTTACGAACATAAGTTTCTAAGCACAGCTTCGCCTTAATTAAAAAATATAGGGTTTACTTGTTACTTATAAAAGAAAATAATAGCGTTTTTAATTGCTATAACTTCTTATCAAGAAATAAACTTCATCCAGCACAATTCACTTTCTTATTCCCTTTTTTGTAGATTAACGGTATGGAGTTGTGAAATATTTTGATCGAAATAAAATGATACTTCTTCATAGCTGAGTTAATTTTTCGAAGCCATAGACTGCCTAAATACCATTAAATTCAGTTCCTAAATCAAAGAAGCCAAACACGTCTCGAAAACAATGAACAGTTGGTTTACGTTGTTTCGATTAATAATCTGTGCAGAGTTACTGATGGTTGAAACAGGCGGTACATATAGTTACCCTGATTCTTAAATGGTTAGATGTTCTAGAATTTCAGTGTCGTATCACACTGACATGACTTCAAATTAGGTTTACTGAGCGTGATAACGCAAAAGATACTTGGAATCCAGAATACTGATATTTCTCCCTTTGGGTCTAATTGATCAGATTTTGAACACTGTATTCAGATCGTATTCTGATTTACAATTTATCGCCGTCCTTAGTATAGAAGTTAAGCATAGAAGCGATAACTGAACCACGGCTCTTTACTCGTACGATCAGGAGAACGTATCTTACTACAGAAAGTCCTAAAACAGGATCTGTCAACACGAGTTAATTAACCTGTACACAGGACGCGCCTCAGGCTACGTTTTCATACAATACACCACGTCACAGAACGTACCTCCAGAGTGTCTCATACCACAGACGACGGCACAGAGACTAATCAGCACGAGCACAGTCTGTAATTATACGACGGTCGCGGTTTGAAATTGGGAATCACTGCTCGTCCTTTACCCCCTATCCCCCTGCTTTACTTGTTCTCCTAGTGCACAATTCCAAAACCTTAAATACCCGGCCATCTATAATTTTCTAGTAACAACTTTCTTCGATGTTCCTATATGTATGTTTAAAACAGTGTAAAATTGTATCCGGCAGATCACATAACCATACATTAGAAAACTAAATAAAATTAACGCGTTTGGTGCAACCGATAGATCTGTTTCTTATTAATGTTACCACCAACGTCTCAGGAAAAAAGTTGGCTTCCGTTACCCCACAACGAAGCCCGTACGGAGTTCGGAGATGTAGTTGCTTCTGTTAGTCTTTTCTTATTTCAGAGCGGTAAATTTCAAGGGTTAATAACCTTCTCTGGTAGCAGGCCCTCTCTCTCTCTCTAAAACGAATTTCACGGCTGGATTCTTCATTGATTTCCTCAGTTCTGCAGATGAATCTGATACAGAACCATAAAATACACTTCGAAGTCCTTTTTCTCCGTTCCTCCATTCCACTTTTCGCGTAATCCAGCAACAATTCTTCATTAAAGCGTTAATCGAATTTAATCCCTTTCTTATACTTTTATTTTCTTCATCAGCATAATCATCATCGTCTTATCTTCTCAAACCTTTGGTGCTAATTGGCACATTCATCGCCCTGATGACGGAGGCAGTATGACCTCTGAAACATTGGTTAACATCGACCAGACTACACAGCGCAACAACCCAGAAGACAGAAATCTTCATACTCATCGTCCTGATGACGGAGGCAGTATGACCTCTGAAACGTTGGTTAACATCGACCAGACTACACAGCGCAACAACCCAGAAGACAGAAATCTTCATACTCATCGCCCTGATGTCGGAGGCAGTATGACCTCTGAAACGTTGGCTAACATCGACCAGACTACACAGCGCAACAACCCAGAAGACAGAAATCTTCTTATGGGCATATTTTCAGAAGCCACGGGGACAAAGTTTCACTCCGGCTTATAAGCCGATGCCATGTAAAATTGTACAAATCAATTCAGTTCACTGATGATGATGATGACGACGACGATGAATAATAATAATAATAATAACTTAATAATGACAATAATGCCAACCAGGGAGCTGATGGCATTGCCGGCGATTATGGTAATGACGAAAATGACGATCATAAATGACATGTAATCTGTCTGGTTTCTACGTGCTACATGACGCGTTTTCCTTTATTCTGTCACTCGCAGAGTCCTGCACTGAAAAGCAGCAAGATTACACAGCGTCTAGTTTTGCTAGTTGGATATACTTAACCATGAATGTTACCATTCCTTATAAACTGTATGAAATGGACGTTTCTATTCATTGTACATGAGCTTCAGTATCGACAAGCTGCCTGTCATATCAGTGAATGGACTGATTGACTAATAATACAGGATATATGCGCTGTAAGAGGCATAAACGAGAAAGAGATATTTTTTTTCTGGAAACTGGAGAGGAAGCTTCAAGAAATCTTGCCACATAAAGAAGGTGTGATGTTGTGAAAGCCTCTTGCAGAAAGTAAAGTTTCTTTTCAGGATATTCTGACACTATGTGATGAGATACTTTAAACCATGAGAGATTCGTAACAGCCTGAGTGGCATATTCATAGATTAGTGGGAACTTTAAAAGTGTGTATACGAATTCATTTCTACTCGCTTTAAGGGGAAGATACAAATATTAAAAAATATGTTATAATAATCAATGTTCACTTCATAAAATTATAATGCGTTACTGAAGGTTCAGACCCATAAACTCAGTGCGTGAATACTGGCTGACTGGGTCACTGATTTAGTGACTAACTGACCGGCTATCTGGCAGTCTGACCGACCGACAAACTGCCTAAATGACACTGTAGTTGTAACACTGTTGTACAATGCTTTAATAGTAAAACCCGTTGAAAAGCAAATAACTGGAAGTGAGAAAAGGGCATTTTTGATAAATTTAGACAGATTTTAGAGGAACGTGTTTCGAGAATGAAGGACTTATGGAAATGGTTCTTTCACGGTCGAAGCCTACATTGGGGTTTGGTGTTACCGGAATTGATATTTTAGGTTTTACTATCAGTTTGCTGACAGTGCAATGAATACTCACCGACATTAGAACTTTTGCTGCCCGTCGGGAGAAGTGGACAGTCTCTTCATTCCATCTGACCTCAACTACAGTCCTGAAAGAAATGACGCTCATTAGTGACTTGTATGCTTAGCGCCTACTGCCCGCCAAACACTCGATATTTATGAGATACATTAGCCCTTACGAAAGTTCGACTGTGATCTTTTGGGCTGTGACGTCGTGCTGCCCGAGACGTTTGTAACCGCTCGTAACCACAAGACCAAGGTCGGAAAATTCATCGCCGTAAGAACCTCAGATCTCTCATCTTTTAACAGCATTTCTCCGGGATCTGACATTGAACTCAAAACAAGCTTCAACCTTTCTCTACATCTCTGTGCTTCTCGCCGTTTGAGCTCACATTTGAACCAAATCATGAAGAAAATAACAAACTCGGCGACAACTTTTCCATGTATGCATACATTTAGTACTGGTCTATTACACATTTCAGTCGATAAATATCCCCGTATTTTAAACATGCAACTGAATCATGCCGTGTGAAGCGCGTGGCAAGGCTTGTCCTCAGATTGAGGATGAAGGACAAATCCTCCAGGTATGGAGGGTAACCGCGAATAAGCAGTTGCGGGCAGCTTACAAGGGTAGTTCTCCAGCTTTGTGAGGTTGGGCGGGGGTATAACGTCCCCCACTGTAACTAAACAGTATGTTACGAAATACTACACAGGACCTCAGATTTGGGCAGGCTATTTGGAACGTCATAAACAACGGAAAAGGCTGAAATCATGAGCGTTTAACTTGTTAATTGTCAGTGAGGTAACATTACACATTACCACAACTTCTACTACTGTTTTATTAATTGACCACTGCAAAGTACCTGAGACTATAGACAAACCTTATTAAAATGAGTCACTTAATGACTATGAATAATAACAAATATAAACACAATATTGAAAAATCTGTCAAAACAAAGGCCTGCAGATTTGGGGGCGATTTCCGAAGGCACTGTATAAATTTAAACCGAATGTTGGACTATACCCGGGACGTTCGAAAAGAACACAATGAATAGTTTTAATCAGTGACGATGTTGATAAATCCTTAAGTTAGACACCTTACTTAAAACTAAATTAGAATCAATACTATTAAGCTATTTCAGCCATAATTACTAGTGGCATTAGAATTAACTTTTTTTATACCGTTTTTAATCGTATCAACACGATTTTTAAATTATCAAGCGCTAAGAAATACGCTATGATGAACACGTATAATGCATTAGTTTTACAGAGACTTTTATTTTGGAACTCAAACTTGACAACGAATGCGTGGACAAAACCCGTTAACTGCCGCTGAGATGAAATTCATGACAGTGTTGTACACTTAGATGAAGTATAAAAGAAACGAAATCTTATTAACAGAAGTAGAAACAAAATATAGTCCTTTACTGCAACATAAAACCAAATTTATTCAATGTGTTGACAGAATGACTTCCTGACCATTAGCAAATTGCAAACCACACTTACTAATAAACAGAGGACGACCTTCCAAAGCAACTAATAGAAAATTATTGCAAATTCTCCTAACGACATTAGAAAGCAGGTCCACACGTTCAAACAGAGGAGTAAATGGTAAGGGTGTGTGGTAAGAACTTTGGCTAGAAACAGTGGTGACTGTAATTAATAAAGGTTGGAGTGCGTTTGTGATGTGACTACGCGCTGTAAATACGCATTTGCTGTGTTGAAATGTGTGCATTAGTAAACGACATTCCTCCACCCAATAACAACGAAGAATTTCTCGAGCGGGACCACTTGTGCGCAACACTCGATTCAACTTAGCAACAGCGACCGAAGGAGAATTACGGGTTCAGAAGGGATGACAAAACCAAACAACAAATACATTCAGTTGAAAAGTTCTATCTTCTACATTAAATGCACACATGCGAAGAAATCTTAAAATATACTTGCCGCTTGATGAAATGCCAAGATCTATACAGATCGTAAGCGAGATTGACCAGCAATACGGTGATACCCGTCTCCTTCGCCAGCATGGATAGGCCGCCCAGCAGCGCACTCAGCCAGACAGATAAAGACCCGGGTCCTCCGTTGTTTCTGAAACAATCACCAATTAGAACACATTCAAATTTGTTTCAAGATACAGAAGAAAACACAAGCGAATTTTGTGTCTGCTACAACAGCAATTTATACATATATTGTTGGATATGGCATACAACGAAGAGCAGAATTCGTCTTGAATAGTTAGTAATTGCTCATCTCTTTAAGAAATTCCCGAAGGTTAATTAAAGTGATCTATAAAACCCGTCACTGGTCCACATCCCTAACCAGTTAACTCCTATGCACAGTTTCACGCCAGATTATTCAAGAAGAAGTTTGAATTTATCAGTTCAATGGCAAAGTACCAGCAGTGGTACTGCAGCGTAATTTCAAAATTTTCAGAATTTTCAATATTTTCAAAAATTCTAATAATTTGAATTTTTTAATTTTCGGTATTAGGTTACGTTATGTTAATTTAGATTATTCTAGGTTAATGAATAATTACTGCCAGAGAACTATAGTGCGTGCAGTGTGACCTAATATCTTCAGCTGATCCTCTATAATTCTTTTACTCGTTAGTGGAAGAAATTAAAGACAGTAATAATTACAGATATAAGACTCAGTATGCTATACTTGCATTCAGATATGTGTTCAATACGTAACACGTTTAGCTTACGACTTATTAAAACCGATGACTTCAGGCAATTTGTGATCTTCACGTCTTCAACCATGAAATCAATATACTTACTACATCCTTCAAGAAACAATCATTGCCACTTTATCTGATTATAATATTTCCTGGTGGCGTAAATAAATAACATTACTCATAATTATTCAATTAACTTCTTTACGAAACTCACATATATCATTTCTGATGATAATAAATCTGACAGAATGGAAGAAGTAACCCATCTGCAATGTTCTAATTCTAATTGCATATAAACGTATTTAACTCGCTAAACTGGAAAACTTTCTCACGTCAAGACCGAGGAATATCAGCAGAGTTATGTCTCGCCAGAATATGTAGAGCTCATCTTACGTGCAGTTAATCATGCTTGAATACTTCCCTCAGTTTATCCATTAGCCTTTGCATAATCGTATTAGAAACAAACTTTCAACTTTACCAGTCTCATTAGTCGTTAATCTTCGAAGTTTGACTTCATATTTTTCTCTTCGGAAGAAGTTCATAATGTAGCAAAAATGCCAATTATTTCAGTTATTCCTACTCGTAACATGACATCCAAAAATTCGACCCTTCACGGTCTATTTTACCAAAGAATTTAACAATTAGTAAAATCCCGTTTGTTTCAAACTGTAACCTAGTTACCCTTAGAACATTTTGCGTAACAGCAATAAGAAGCATAGTAAGGAAATGAGCACGTATCAGAAATGAACCCTGGTGCCTTTTCAAGCCATATTAAATTTCGTCTTTAACGAAGTTGCGAAACGTACACTTCAACGTATTTAATAGACAAGATGACAGCTTCTACGTCTGCATTGCCTTTTACTAACAGAGGGGTAATTTACCCTTAGATGCGCACGCCTACCGAGGAAATAAAAATTATACCTAAGGTCACTTCAGTGAATGCGATGCATTAATTTACAACGTCTGTGAGTGTATGTAAGTATGTGAATATAGTATTTATACACAATTAAAGCTCATTGATATTCATTAAGACTTCGTTAACTTAAGTTATTCTGACGTCATACCTAGTACCACAGTCAATTTACATCCCTCTAAGGGCTTTATAACAAGAGAGAAGCTGAAGGCCACGGGTCGTGTTTCATAGTGGAAGTTACCTAACCTGTAAAATTAAATTTAAATACAAGTAATTACTGGTACAGTGTTTCACATGGTTATCAGAAAATTGTGTGTAAATATTAAATAAAAGGGTTGAAGATAGGTTCCAGCTACAGTTACAGGCAGCGTATTGAGTGACGTCACAATATGATTCCACGTAAGAGCATCCAGCATCACACACAGCTACACATTTGGCCAGTAAACTGTCAGTCGAGTTTCATAATTTTAATTTTTTGTTAAAAATAGAAACAACGAATGAAATCTCGCATTTGTTTTAATTACGTTAAGATGTCAAAGTGTTGTACAGCGAAGTCTTTTTCTCTTTGTGAGTGCTGACTCAGATGTTAAGTGTCAAGACATTCCTTGCATCAAGACTTTATCCATAACGCGAAGTCAGCTTCATTTTTGCGCTCTCCAGAAAATTGTGTATATAGTGAGATGGCTGTCTCCTAATTAAACGTTCTATTCGAATTTTCCCTTAACAAACTGAGGAATTCTACGAGAAACCTTATCTTATATCTTGTATAACTTATTACATTGAAACAGCGTAGTCAGGTAACCTAAGAATCTTAAGATGGCTGTCTTCTGACTCACCGCCGTTAAAACCGCAAATCCTAACCTAAGAATCTATTAACACTAGTTATGACCTAGTTTCACTCAGATAATTTTCTAGTAACATTAGAATATGGAAGAAGAAGGGCATATTTCAGACACATTTGGATACTGATGCCTTTTTAAACCGTATCAAATTTGAAGATTTTTGTATTCTGGTTTGTTGAGCTGTGTAGTCTGGTCGATGTTTACCAACGTTTCAGGG
Source organism: Zootermopsis nevadensis (assembly GCF_977971745.1). Lineage (NCBI taxonomy): Eukaryota > Metazoa > Arthropoda > Insecta > Blattodea > Termopsidae > Zootermopsis > Zootermopsis nevadensis. The sequence goes on along the minus strand of NW_028259154.1, from coordinate 19,490,534 downwards.
ATCATACTGTCTCCGTCATCAAGGCGGAATCGCTGTGAAAACCTCAAATCATACGTATCAAATTTCTTCTTCAATCAAGTTCTAAAAAAACTGCATTTAATTTCCTAAACAGAAAACACAAAGAAAATAAAAACAGCCCTGCATGAGTTTTCCACCACCCAACGTTGAAGTGCGTCATCAGTTGGCCAACCTTACGGAAAAGACGTTTGAATTTTCCGCCTGAACCCGAGCTCAATAAATGCTTAGACAGGAATAACGATTTCCAAGTTTATATCCGACCGACTGTAAAGAAAATGGTCGCAGTGACACACCAATAATGGAAGAATGTTTATGAATGAGGCACGGAGAAATAATCGCTAGTGACCTATTTTAATGGATTATCCCAGCATCTGGCTGTAGAGATAGACGAAAACTGCGATACATCTCAGTCACATAGTCAGTCCTAATCGGAATCAGAGAGCATACTTCCCGAATTACACACTCATTGCCGTTTTAACAACCCCCTTATGCACCAATTCGACGATACTTAGTGAAGATGTGCAACATAACCACAGATACTAATTTGCGAACGAAAACATCATTCTTCAAGAACAGTGTATTTGGACTCTGGCTACGTAATTATGTACTTATTCAGTCAGAGTCTCATTTAGGTGACAATTTGTTCCTTCAAACACCTGAAATTTACAGAATGATGCAGTAATTCTCTAAAAGACAGAAGTTAGTTATAAGGTAAAATTTACTTTACAGGTTTCCAGCTAATGGAACACGTTCTTTGCAGTCTTAGAACTTCCCCCCACTTCCTAGAGAGCCTCATTCTAAGATTAAATCTCCATTGGAACACTGGCGGAGGTATATATGTTCTGTACTTAATTCAATTTTATCGTGGTCTCCAGGTGGAGGAACGTGTCCTATTCTATTACCAGAATTGGAAGAACTAACAGAAGTAAAACCAATCGTCCCCTGATGGTGATTGATAACATCTTACAGCGACCCCTCTTTCTCTTTGGAGGAATTAGGTTAAAAAGACATTTGATCGAGAGCAATAATAATATTCATTTCAAAGATCGATTTCATTCGCAACACGTGAGTGACAAAATTTTAACTTATGCTTTCGCGTACGCCCACACATTAATGCAGATTAAAAGTTGTAAAACACTCCTCTCTTAATTTCTTGGTTAACGATAAAACCATCTAGAAGCTTTCTAGGGTACGCGTTCGCACTTGTGAAGATGTATTCTAGGCTGAGACACCATGCAATCTTGCGGGTGCTTAACATTTGTTCGGAAGCACTTACTGTCTACATCTGTATGGTAGATATAACTAAGTTAAGATAGAGAAAGACTCGTTTATAATAATAATAACAATAATAATAATAATTTATTACATTCCATGGATCCATAAGATAGTCAGATGACAATAGGATGTGGAAAAAGTTACGTAGGCAGGACGAGACAACCCCAATCAACGATATTTAGATTCTTCACCATAGGTTTTTAGTGTATCATGTTGAACACGACGATAAATAGTATTTGAGGTTTTCACGGTGGTGAGTCCAAAGATGAGTAAGCTGACTTACTCATCGCCCTAATGATGGAGTCAGCGATGATCTCTGAAACGTTGCGAAACTTCTACCAGACTATACGTCGCTACAACCCAGAAGACAGCCATCTTAAACAAGAAATGAAGGTGACGGCCTTCTGGGTTATCATGTAGTCTCGTAGAATTTCACCGATGTTTCAGCGGTGCATACTGTCTCCATCATCAGGGCGATAAGTGCAGTAGGCGCCTCGGCAGCGTCAGTGGACAACGAGAATACATAGTACGATAACCCAGAAGGCTATCACGTTCATACTCTCCTCCCTGAGAACCTGAAATCTCACTAAGACGAAAAGTGCTAGGTCCATAATTCAAATTGTGGGTGCATACGGCACAGCGGTCCAAACAATCGAGAAGCAAGAAGCTGGAAACATAAATTCCTGTCGGCGTTGTAAGTCCTGATGAACGTTTAAATCCAGCACGGAATTCACATGTTTGCAGGGGATGATAATCTAAGCTTTAATGCTGATGTGCTTGCGGGGGAAAGGGGTGATGTTAGTTTGGTGTTCAAGTTCCGGGGATTTACCCCCGTGAAATATTGCTGACTATGGCGGTATGGTGTAGTGAGAAACACTGTAGTAGAAGTATGAGCTGGTGGAAGTAAAGATGGTGGCGGTAGTCATATATGAACTGCATAGACCACAGTCAGGTCAGGTTGTTTATTTACGAGTGAGGGTGTGAGGGGGGGGAACATTGGGGATGCGTTTAGAATGCATAACCTCCCACCGTCCCCAAGTACATACTACAGCATTCTCATGGAATAACAGGGTGGTTGTTCATGGCTACAGCACTGAATGATTAAGTATAACTGCGTGGTAAAAGTTATTAAAAGCTTCTACGTCAGCCACTTCCCTACCTCAAATAAACTTCTCTCTACCTCTTCTTTCTATAATCTTGCTTTCTCTCTCGGGTAGGCAGTGTTCTCGTTTTCAAACAGAAAAATTATCTTCGTGGTTACGCAAACTTTCATTCATAAACCACGTGACCATACCTGCAAATGAAAATACCACTCTTACTCCCGCGTTTGAGGCATTGTAACTCGGTTCCTGTTTTACCTTCCGGAATTACACACAAGATTTCTGTTTTTCAATAAATGTTAAGAAATGCGATATCACCGAAATAGACGCCACAAGTGCCTCTTAAAATAAATATTTTCTCTCGTATTTCTCCCCAATGACGACTTCTACTAGCGTAAAACGTTTAAGAAGAAAGGTAAAATGAATTTTAACCGCATCTATCAAAATAATATTATGGTATAAACTGAATTTGTGTAATATAATCTCGTAAAAACAACAAGGAAACTTGTTCGGTAATGTATTGTTTCTAAAATTATTCGTATCTGACATCACGTTTACCGCAGCACGATTAAATAACTTTAAATTACAGAGGGTTACAGTATATTAAAAGAAACAAACTATACCTTGTCGTTCATTTCATTACTGCGATGTACAAAGTAGTCACAATTCAGCACACTTGCTTTGTTAGTAATCAACACTACGAAAAACCACATTCTTCACTGTGGGTAAAGAGTATACCAATGAAAGTAATAAATATCGTTCTTGCACCATATCCAAGAAGGTTCATACTCATAGGCCTAACGCCTAAACCAACTATTACGCCTGATCGGGAGTCAGTCCTATGCACCTCCGACGAACAATCATCGATCTATAACTCGATCTTTTAAACAAGCTGAAGATATCACTGGTCCTTATTACGCACAGCGCCATGAAGACATATCGGGAGTCGAGGCAGAGCTCCAATCATTTGTTACCTCGGCACTGGATGGAGGGGATGATCATCGACAAAAGAACAGGTAATCTTTGGATAGGAGACTGGAAGGATGAGTAGTGGGGGGGGGGGGGGGGGGGTCCACACAACCTGGTTGCACGCGGTAGCTGACCGAAATTGATAGGTATATTACAGATCTGAAGCATAAAACCGCCATTTTGCGTCTCAGTAACATATTAGGTTCTCACTGCAGGGATTGTGATGACAACCTTCTGGGATTCTAAACACTTAGAACCGGCGCTATTCATAATTGCAAATAGTAAGTAGTAAGTGTAATTAAATATTCAAATAAATAACATCTCATATTGCAAAAGAAGAAGAAAATGTCAATATTGCCTTTGGTCTGTTAGTATAAACAATATTAACTCACCCGTGATACACCAGGAAAGATAGAAGAAACAGCACACAAGCCAAAACGTCGGCCCTGCCTACAATCCCGGTAACCTGGAACAAAGCAAGTTGACATTTTAATTTGCATAGAACACTTTAACTGCTAGGACTTCTTTGTTTGTGTGAAAATATTTTAACAATTGTGCAGGTTATATGGTATCCCATGACGGGATTCTTGTCAATAACACGCGTGGAACAACGTGACAGAACTGCGTAGTGGCATTATTATTAATACCGCCTTTCGTCTTAAAACTGATAACATTACTAAATCAAGGCTGCGTCTTAAAATCTAGGAAATAGTTGCGAGAATGTGGAGAGGATGCTGAGGTGAACACTTCTACCTATGAGGTAATATCATAACTGTTTCTTAAAGAAATGGGTTGTGAGAGTGATGGACTAATCTGGCTCAAGATATCAAATGAGTTGCGGACTCTTGTGAAAAGTCATAAACCTTCGAGATCCATAAGAAGCGGGTGTTTGTCTGTCCACTTTTCTCCACGCAGTTACAGAGCTTGTTGAAGGAAATTATAAAATATAACTTTTGACAACGCTGTTTCAACTGCAGAGATTAGTTAGAAAGTGACGAATGAGATTAAGAACGTAAACAATGATCAGGAGGCCGTTGTCTGTCTGAAGATTTTATTCCGAAAAATTTCCCTTGCCTACTGTCCCGTAAACTTCTTTCGAGCGCGACACGCCTTCATTTATCAGAGACATTTGACTGCTCACCACAAAAATTTCGCATCACGAATTGGGGATAAGAAACTATATTTGACCAAAAAGTGTTTCTACATATAAATCCTTGCCCTATAATTGTAGGCATCTGAAAACAAAGCATAACACATTGTGAACTGTGTCCCGCGCGGTCTGAGGCATCATGCTTCGGACCGGCGATACGGAATGCGCGCTGGTTCGAGTCTCGGGGAAAGAAATTTCTCATGAGATTTTCACCGAGCATCGTGAGGAAATTGGGGAGCTAGAATGGGTAGTGTAATCCGGTCATGAAAACTAGCAATGGCTGGGGGTTCGTCGTGCTGACCACACGTCACTCTATATCTGGTAGGATGATCGTTCACCTCTGTTTAGGCATGTGAACGTGAGGCCAGCAGCCAGCTAGTCGGCTTTGGCTCCCAGAGGGCTCTTACGCCACGGATTATTATTAATTACAAAAGATAAGGTGCTACTTTTTCTCAGTACAGTGTGCAAACGTACAATTTCTTATAAAAATTCGCGGTACAGCAGCGTGCAGTGGCACACGGACAGCTTGGGCATGAAGAACGATAACCCTGCCCAAAAAAAGAGGATGCCCAAACTACAAAGTAAAGTACTCAAAATCCACACATAAATCCGTACAGCTGTTATCTGTTTCTGAAATAATATTCCGAATAACTTTAAAGAGATTTAATACATTTCTTATGTGAAATTTCATTATATCTTATGGCCCTTTCGAAGTCAACCATAAATCTACTTAGGAACAACGGTGATAGTTCCACGTGTATACAATTAATATCCCAACTTCCAGGACTCCACTCCACTCGGCAGCGCTTACTTTGCGTTACAATTAAAACAGTATGCGGTTTCTAGTCTCGGCCATAATTGCTCAGTTCTCTCTGACCATGCCCACTTTCCAATACAGCGAAGTGCGAATAAAGGAGATCCTCTGCCCCCCCCCCCCCCCCACAAAAGCGGAAGCAGCAGGATTGTTCCTTCCCTTTCAATAACTGAATTCACTAAAGCAGAGATCCCATCTGCTGTTCAACAGTACACTCCGTGCTGCGAAGAATGAGACACTGCAAGCTGAGCGCAATTCGTTTATAAGTCGGATACACGACACAATGATTCTCTAAATATCTGCGACAATAGTTGGTCCTTTTAAAAACAAATTACTTTAGACATTATTCGTTGTCTAATGGATCTTAAAGAAATGGTAGGGTAGGATGGTGTAGAGTAGATTCATCTGGCTTAGGTTAGAGTAGTGGTACGAGTACCCCCGGGGGTACGCGAAGATATCTTAGGGGGTACGTGAAATTTAAAAAAAATATATATTATTTTATGATAAACATTGAATAATCAGTGATGTAATTTATTTAATTTATTTTAGATGTAGATTGTATACTATGTATAACTTGAATTATACACCAACAACTTTGGGGGTATAAAGTTGAAGAGAAATTATATCTGGGGGTACGCGAACAAAAAAGGTTGAATACCACTGGGTTAGAGAATGCTAGTAGTGATTTCTTGTGAACACTATAACGAACTTTTGGTTTCTATAAAAGGCGAGGAATACTTTTGCTCTGCGAACCTCCGCGTTTCTCGAGACGGGTTCTGCTTCTCGGGGGGTCATGGTCTGAGATGTATTCAGGGTGCACATGTCCAAAATAGGGCGTGTTAGAGGAAAAATAACAGTGACTCACTAAACGTCGCTTCTACACGACAACGCTTTGCTTTGTGTCCATGGCATGAATCTTTCTATGTTCATTCCCAAATAATTGAAGGTTAAGTTCAAGTGAATTTACATGTTAATTGAAATATATACATAATATTGAAATTAATTTATTTTTAAAACAATACATAAGATTAGGTGATTATATCAAGAATAAAAATACTTTAGAAAATTAAAAATCAATCAAATACTGTACTCGTATATAAGTGATTGTATAAGCTTGATTACTCATGACATGACATGGTTTATTACATAGATCTGTTTCGTGGTTATTTATTTACGTAGCCACTCAATTAATTTATTTTAGTTGAACATTAGTCTGTTTGTAAGTTAGTGAGTTTAGTAATTTACCGAGTAAGGCAGTCAGTCTGTTTAGTTATTTACGACTCAAATAATTAAATGATTATTTATCCAGGCAATGACAGCGTTCATACTTCCCTCCTCGCAAACTTTGTCTTCCGACCGTGATGTACTTCAGGTTCATTTCTCTGCTGTAAAGAGACCTGAACTGGCCCACACACAACTTCCAACGCGCATATTGTCCAAAGGTTTGTTCGCCACGCTCTATATACGAATTCATTTCATAGAGGAAACATTAGCCTACCGTAACCTTTGCAGTGGCTTGATTATAAGTAACGGTAGAGCAGAATGCCCATTAGCTGTACGACGGGTTCCTGGAATTTGTTGTCACAGGGCTGAAGGTTGGCTTGCGTCTTTAATATAACAATTATGGACAGTCAATCAGTTCCATTTAGCAGCCCAGAGACTCCACCTAACATTCAAGAATCGCCTACTCATGTAACATCTGATACCACAGGAAGTAAATCTCCATTCTCAAGAATTCTAAAAAATGTATGTGCTGTAGGCGAAATAGCATGAAACGTCTAATTGAAGTTGCTGTCTCATAAAAAAAATGTTGAGAGATTGTCAAGAGCTTGTAACTGGCATAAGTGGCATACCCTTGCAGCTAGAAAGGAAGTTCCTACGCGTTATCAGGTTAGCCGACACACGAAAACAGTGACACTTGCAGTAGAGCCTACAAAACCATACAAGTACTTCAGCTACGAGGTAAAATACTTCACATAAAATTAAAAAAGTTATTCTGTAAACATATGATCAATGGACCGATTTTCACCAAATCGTACGGTTTCTTCTCATGAAGTGTCCAAAATGAACGCGTTTTGAAATTATTTTTTTTCTCAATTTTCATGTTCCTTCTCCAAAAATACTTGGCGGGTTAGACGACTGGGATTCGATTCCCGACAGAGCCAGAGATTCCGTCTTCAGCGTAGCGCCTGTATCTCCTCCGGGGCCTTCCCATCCAGTGGAAACAGAACACGCCTGGGCGTAACCTCAGTATCCTCGTACGTCTTTCAGACGTGGTACTTAATTAAGCACAGAGACAATTGTACATTCAGCCTGGTACTTCGGGGTCTGAGCTAAAAGTAGAGAGGTAAATTTAATTTAGGGTTTGTACTGATTGAATATACACCGTGACATAGCTTAGGTAGTTATCTGCTGCCTTTCCATCGTGGAGACCCGGGTTCAGTGCCAAATAATTTTAAGTGAGACTCAATGTGAAAAGGAGACACTGGGGAAGGTTTTCCTCCGAGTTCTTCTCGTTTCCCATGCTAAATCATTATTCCACCATTGTTCTATTATCATCCATAACCACCCCATGAGGTGTTCTAAGTTGATATTTCAGGTTCTCGCGGAGGCGAATATGAAGATGTCTTCTTGGTTATTGCGCCGCAGAGACTGGTACAAGTTTACCGACGTTTCAGACATGCTTGCTACCTCCATCATCGCATTCAGATGGAGGATGAAAACTCCTCTAAAACGTATGTAAACTTGTATGATTTGAGGTTCTCACAACGGTGAATATAAAGATTTCTGTCTTCTGGGTTGTTGCGCTGTGTAGTCTGGTCGATGTTAACCAACGTTTCAGAGGTCATACTGCCTCCGTCATCAGGGCGATGAATCGCCCTGAAGACTGCACATACCTCACAGCGCAACAAGCCAGAAGACAGAAATCTTCGTCTGTAAACTTCTACCAGATTAGACGACGCGACATACAAGACGACATTTATCTTCAGTCCTAAGTTTGAGGTTCCATCTTTCGGTACTCTTCAGGTCTTGGAATGAAGGTAGTTTACGCAGTTGATCAATCCAGTGTAATCTGCACATTAAGTGAAGATCATACTAAGTTTTACTGATTTTCCCAAAGACAGTTTGTAGTAAAAAAAAAAGTTTGATACAACTTTTATAACAGGTTTAAGCACTTTTTTCTGCACTAAAAACTTATCGAAATACAAGGAAGAAAATTTGTGCCCTTTTGCGTATGATCGACATTCCTATTATGCTTTGTGAAATATGATCAACCCAAATACAGCAAGAGAGTCTGACATTTTGTGGTTCTCGTCTTCCTGAATGAATGTAATTTTGCAATATATCACTGTGCTGTAACAAGTTCCTGCAGTTAATAATCCATATCACATCCCAACTTTCGAATAGGAACAATATTACAATATTTCTTTATTGGAATCACGGAAGCAATTCTTTTGTGTCATTCTTCCCTCAGATACTCAACAGACCATATAAATTATACGTTACAGAGAGTGGACAATGATATAGATTCCCAATTTGTGAAATGAAACAAAAGTTTTCATTTTCAGAATGCATGATGGTCCTGATCGATTACACAGAAAAATAACCCATTCATTCTGACAGGCATATCTTATAGACAAGTGCATGAATTCGCTTTGAATTAGATGTTAAAATTAATACTAAGACTCCTTATGCGTTTTTTGCACAAATTGTATGAAATAAACGCATATAGGGCTGATCCTATCTGTCCGTTCATCTATCCGCACGATTCAGAGTGAGAACCGCTTGACGGATTTGGATGAAATCTGGTATGGACGTTATGCCACTGGGATCCATTCTAAAATCGTACTCGTCACATTCACAAGTGGGACGAACCTTCTTCGTATGCAGTTTTTAAGTGTTTTTTTTTTTTTACAATCTGTCTCACGTTCTGCTTTTCCGATGGCCACCATATAACGGACGGAAATATAAATTTAGGAAAACGACGCGTGTTATAAAATTATCGCCCTTGAAATCGTTCCTCAGTTAAGCCAGCAATCGTCACGAATTCGACGTTAGTAATGTTGAACAAGAATCTTTCTTTGTGTCTGAAGAAGAAAACATAATCACTCCATTTCTAACAAGATAAAACAGTGGATCCCTGAAAGAACTCAATTTATGTCTTTGGTCTAACACGACCTTGCACTCCGATCCCTTCCCCCTCCACCACCATTGTGTCATTCTTCTCCTTCTACCTTCTTTCTTTAATAGCCCATGGCCTCCTGCTATCACACGCAAGCATGGAACAAATCACCTAACGTATATTCCCCTTTCCTGTGCCCTCTCTCAAGGCGAACGAGAGAAAGAGACTGGTGGCAGTGATGGAGCGGTTGGCAGGCGTGGCAAGCTTTTCAACACACGTCTTGCATTGTGAGGGACACGTCGAGGGGAATCCCCCATCGACTGTAATCCGATATCATGTGGTGGCAGAAACGTTCGACCACGAGCTTGTACAAGCTTACAGGTATTTATAGACTCATAGCACAAACTAACGCGCGTAATCAGAAAACACTGTTTCCACTCCTTTTGTCATCGTGTGAAACAATACACAATCTGTTGTATTGTTCTGTTCTGGTTTTAGCTTCGCGGCCCCGTTAAAGTCCAAATACGAGGAGAAAAGTGCACAAGTTAAACAGCCCCTCGCACATCAGTGAATGTGATGATCAATTTTGTTCAAAATATACACTTGTCGGTTCGGGATGTGTAATTTGTGCTTTGTTTCACTCGAATTATTTCTTATTCAGCTCACGTAATAACCAATGACATTCATAAAAATATCACAGATAGTGAAGAGTTAATGGAGCAAGCACTTAAAAACGGTTGATTGATTTCTAAATTCCGACTCCAAAGCATACTAGACAAAAAATATTTAATTTAAAAGTATGACAAGAGATCAGAAGTTGAAAACAATAAATTTAAACATTTAGAGACATATTACTGATTATCGAGTACGCTATTTTATCACAGTGGATCAAGAATTAAAAATGAACAGAGAAATGTATTTTATAAACAATTAAAAAGCCACTTTAATCCTTTAAAACGTATTGGACTATAATTACCACCTGCTTTAACAATCAATAAATAATTCTGAAATCTTGTATTTATGGGTTTCACATAATTCTCAGAGTAACAGGAAATTTAAACTTTGTCATGGCGAAGAGCTAAGTTTAATTTGCGGTGTGGACTGAATTCTTCAAGATTATGTAGGACCTTCGGCATCAAAGGGTAGACAAATATTTCCTTTTTTCAGAAAGTTGTCGAAAATTAAACTAATGTTTTGCTGTGTTCAAATAAGTAACATCAGAGCGTGCGTTATACTCCTATTTATTAATTCCACATGCAAATTCCTCGAGATTTTTAAACATTACTGACAATAAATTTAGTTTATTGCAAATATTACAATCATAGATTCGCCATATTAAAATAATTCATACCTTAGGAGCTTCTGAGTGAGTCTCATACTGAAAATGTAACTGATAAGAGAACTTTGTTTTGCCGTCAGTCTACGTCAAGAAATTGTGGTAACTTTATCTTGCCTTAACCTCACTTTGTGACATAAACAAGAAAGCATAGCACCGTACGCATTGTTCCACAGAATGAGTTCATCCGAACTCCATATACCTCTGTTATGTTACGTACATTTGGAGTTTTGAGTGCCTGAGGAACATACGCTTCCATTCTCACGTTTCTGCTGCTTTTGTGGAATTGTATAGAAACATCTTCAAACTTTGAAGAATATACCTAGGTTGTAATGCGAAGGTTGTATGACTAAGGAATATTCGACGGCACGGAATTTTCATTCAGAAGACACTCAACTGAGAAATAAATTTGCTGCTTTATGAAACCACTAGATTTATTGTCGTATTCAAAGGCAACTATGAAGTCCCGTTCAATCCTGTGTTTATTTTCATATCCTGTTACCATGATATCTTATTTAGTATTATCTTCTGATATACGCCTAAATCTATGTCTAGTGGTCAGTGTCTTTCAAGTTTTCAAATCAAAATGTCGCCTAGGTCTATGCATTTCTTCCAAACTATATGTCTCCTGGTACAAAAACAGTCACAATATCATGGTGAAGAACACTTGTTATGAAACTACTCATTAAAACTTTCATATCAACTTATTGCCTTACCTTAACCCTAGAGACAGGGGTTTAGGAACTTTTGAAGCATAAGCCTCATTTAAAATTCATTTCTTACCTCAAAGAAAACAAGACGAGTCTCGATTCTAAAGGCCAATTGTTTAATGCTGGTTTACGGAAATAATTAGTTTCTTCTGAGATTCAAACAAAAAACCATAAATATATTATGCGAGCAGAATGGAGAGCTAATAAATATTAAAGCAAATGGTACACGTGGTTACTATTGTACTTCAAAGAGTAAAGTCTGAGTATTTACTTCACACGTTGTAAACATCCCCAGTCTTTGTTCTGCTTAAAGTGTGGAACTAAGTTCCACACCCACAAAAAAAACATGACAATCAATCAATTAAATAAAATATAAAATAAAGAGAAATCCACTTGAGAATATAGTAGTTTCTCAGCTTCTATATAACACATCGTCTTTTCGTGGACCCCAAACGTTTATTACCGTGTTCACAATATCCCGCCACTGGAACCTAACCTAGGCTACATTAATCCACTCCACACTTTCACATTGTTATTTCAAGATTAAATCGTAGGTAGATTTTAAGTAAAGTTTAAAAATGCGCCCATCAAATCAGCCATGTCTGCCTGTCTGCCTGTCCGTCATCATAAAAAAATACAGACCCGCTGGACAAATTTTCATTAAATGTGATATTTGGGATAATTGTCGACACATCCCAGTTTTGGTTAAAATCGAGCAACACTGACAGACATTTTACACGCGCTTCTGCGGACATCTACAGAACATCCCGCTAAATAGGAATATTTATCCGGGTAAAAAATATATCCAGCAAAAGCTATACAGAAATATGACACATATTTTATGTACCACACGATTTATTTTACAAATTGAATGGTTTTCGACATAATTAAACCAAAAGGATTTTCGTACTTCCATAATTCCAGAACCTTTGGACTGATTTTGGTCAAATTACACATCAGATGTACTTTCTCATTCGTCTGCTATCTATAAAATGACATCGACCTTAGTATTCACAAACTAAAAATCTACAGGCAGTAACACAGCGAAAGTGTCATACGTATTACTTAACGTATACACTTTATAGCTTTTTAATATCGTCCTTCCAGCTACGCCCAGCTCTCCTCCAAAAAATTGACATCAATTTAAGTTTTCCCAACTATAATTTTGTACGCATTTCTTATTTCTCTCATGCGTGCTATGTATCCCATTCAACTCATCCTCCATCACGTAATTCAATCAAACGAAGTCTATACACAGCAACCACTACACTCCGGGAAAGTTGCTGGAACTTCCTGTGCCGGAATGGGATAGATAATATCTCGTGGTGTTAAACTCTCGACTCAACCAACGTTTAATCGATTCCAGGCAAGCAAAATTCTATCACAACGGAGAGAAACAGCTCCACACGAATTTATGTTGCGGGTCTCCAACGACGTTATATATAAGTGTTTATTTTGTGGAATTTATTCAACATTTCAAAATTTAAACAACGCAATAATCTAAAATAAACACATTTATGCGTACGTAGAAAGAACTATCGAGGATGAGACCGGGTGATCGACCACTCGACACTAACCAACAAAGTTCAAATATGAAGATGCATTTTCTTCGAAACGTTGATAACAGGCAGAAGACCACACAAAACCTCAGTGAAAACATCAAATCATGCATAATTATTACTACGTATTTCAATTCACAAATATATTAAATACACCACGTTTTCGATGGGTTTATTAGCTACTGCTATATTAAGATTTTGCCCTGCATTCTACTAAAGCGATATGAACGTCTCCCTTTAATTCTACACAAACCACCTTACGAGCATCTAAATCAATTTCTGTCCCCTGGGTTTGAAAATTTTATTAACACGTTATTTTCAAACGTACGTAAAATCCACAGTAATAAAACCTCATACTTTAATAGCCGCACTGTACAACTGTACTCTTATCCTTATTAACAGAAGGGGCGGCTTATTTCAAATTATAGTCCCATACTTTAATCTGTGAAACGTTTAGGAGGATTATAAACAGAGTTACGAATGAAACACGCATAAATAAAGAATTTAATCTCATTAACTCCACCAGAATCATATAAAATCAGCATGCATAACACAAAGCATGTATGGAATACATTCACACTATATGGTTCGTACTGGGAGACAAAAAATACATATATTTAATAAATGTGCAACTTTCATTTATTGAATTGTCAATATTCTGGTCATGACAGGATTTCGGAGAACTTAAATGGAAACGAATAACAAGCCGACCAAAATATCCGGGTATTTTTTACAAGTCACATTGGTAGCTACATCTGGAGTGAATAGACTTCTTGGAAGACCTAGACTTAGACTTGAAGATAATATTAAACTGGATCCTAAACAGAGACAAATGATGTGGAATGAAGTCACTTGGGTTAGAAGTGGGGAAACTGGAAGGTCCTTCTGAACACGGCAGCGAATCTTCGCATTCAATTTCCTGGGTGGTTAATCGATTATCGGCTTCTCCACAAAGACTGTGTTCCATTAAAGTAATTAGTGTATGAATAAACGAGCGAGTAACTTCTGCTTACGTATTTAATTTCTTATGGAAAGGAAACAACCCAACCCGTGAGGGCTGGGATTAATATTTTATTCGTAGTTTGCTGCTAAATACATATCCGTAATAATATGTGTCCCTCTGCTAATTTTAATTTATGATTCTTGGACATTTGTGTTTACAGTCTCCACTTCCAGCATTACTACGCTGTTGACACATGATATTTCATACTGAAGCAACCTCACCACCACCAAATGCAAGATAATGAATAAAAATTTTCTTGGATATTATCCATCGTCTAGTAAATATAAAACGTAAAACGACGTTTCGGAGATGGGACTCTATCTCCGTCTTCAGGTTCCTACTCAGTTGGGCCCACTAGATAGAGCTAGTCCGGAGATAGGGATTAGCTCTATCTAGTGGGCCCAACTGTGTAGGAACCTGAAGACGGAGATAGAGTCCCATCTCCGAAACGTATTTTTACGTTTTATATTTACTAGACGATGGATAATATCCAAGAAAATTTTTATTCAATTGACTCTTCACCATCGTCAAGAAGTTTTAGATTTGATATGCAAGATAATGAGTTTAAAGCTGACCAATCACCTGCATATAAAGCCGAGTTTAATAATGTGTGGAGCTGTACTTTCACTCCCCCATACGTCTGCATGGCGTGGATGCTTAATTAAACACAAGACACAGCTTTACTTATCCTTACCAAATCTGAGATCACAACAAATCAGGCAAAAGTGAAATGACTACAGTTCAGCAGTCGATAGTGTATCAAACTCTAAGCCACCGTAAGGTAAGAGTGAGACAGTCTCGCCTACCTCTTACCTGGTTTCCTTCAATCCAGTTAAAGAAGTAACCATCGGTTCTAAAACTGTCTAAAGGAAGCAGCAGTGAGGGAGAACTCGTTACCTACAGCCATACTTAACCCATGAGAGTGACGTATAAAAAATTCAGCATTGCACTTTCCTTGTAATACTCTTGCTGTCTTTACTTTTGTCAGGGAATATTCTAAGGAAAGATCTCGTAACTCAGATATTCCTACGGCTGCTTCAGAAGAGAAATATATGTGAACATCAAAAGGAAACATCTGGCGCCAGATATGATATTCTAAGTGAATGATGAGTTAGTGTTACCATTTCCTACGCATTAGAGCTCTTTAACTGAATAATCCACATTCATAATCATTCTCTGAAACGGCAGCCAACAGTACGTTTATGAATGATACAGCGTTCTGAATAAAGCTTATTTTAGGCAGGGTATACATAATTTAGAACTGAGCTTTCATGTGCTTCTGAGTGTATACGTATATGTATAAAGCACGCAATAAAATTCTGAAATTCACATTAGAGACTACAAAAGATTTTTCTTTTAAATTACAAAAACTGTTTGCGACCCTGAAGTGGCCTACAAGTTTTACACACGTAGAAAATTAATATGGAAAACTATGAACTTGAATATGCGGCACATTTAAATAATGGGAATAACAGAGACAAATACCAGTAATTAAACGTTGTATCACATTTCTTACTCTACGTTTTACAGAAGCTTTTATTCGATATTTCGAATACCATATCCGCATGAAGTTTATTTATTGAGTCATTCATTTTTCCATCACCACAAAGTCAAGTCTCTGACCCAGATGTGCTTCTGCTACTAACATAATCTGTAGGAGCCGAGACATTTTCAACAAATATTGTATTTTCCTCTCTCTCATTTGTCACTCTTAATAGTTGATTAGTTTTAAGTTTATTTTACGATGTGTTTTTAGCTTCATTCTTCACGTTTATATATTGTTCTTGTAACAGCCTATCTGTAGTTTGTACTACATGTATTGATTTAATATTTGTAAATTTTCATATATATTATGTGGTATCTAGCAGCTTCTCTTAGATTCCTTTTCAGTGTTCGACATTTGTTATTTTTATTGCTATAGTTAAGCACTTCAATAAATGTATTGTTTCCCCATTATTATTTAATTTATATTAATTTTACGGAAGGTATCAGGAACATCCGACAAACAGAAGGAACATTTTAAATGCTGCAGGATTTGACGTTGTCGTGGCGAAATTCTGGGATGTTACACGTTTCGGAGGGGTATGTTACCTCTATCTTCAGAATACCGCAATATAAAGTTTTATCCTTGGCACCAGACCAGATCTGGAGCTCGATCCATATTGTTGGTTGTGATTGTTGTAATTAGACAAACATGGCTAGAGGGAATATTGTTCCTGCAGATTTGGTTTCAATGAGATCAGGACTGGTTTAATTTCAAACACTTAAATTGTTTTTAAATGTAAAACTTTTGAGAACCCGCAATAATAAAACATTTCTGTATCGCGGCTCTCGTAAGTCCAAATGAAGTGTCACTTGAATATGCTGACATCTCCTTGCGGAACACAAATGTCATCGGTGTCCTCCGTATAATGCAATATCTCCTGAATGAAACTACAGTTTCTCATTCTCTCGCTGCGTTGACGTGAGGAAGCAGCAAACGTAGCTTTGCACCGGCCACTACGAACATCAACTTTACCATTGTGGTTCTGGGAATTGCTTTATTATGCGCCACCCACACACACAGCATTTACACGATGAGAAGGACGAACACCAAGCCACGTCGCCGTCAATTCCCAACTCTGCCGTCTGCGATGGCGACAATAGCTAGGCAACCAGCCTTAAAGGCGCTCCTACACCCTGTCAGTGGCACTGAAGCAGTGCTAGACACCTTGTAAATTATTTCGAACTCGCAGCTCGTCAGAACATAGCATTAGTCCAAGAATCGATACCCCGGTGACGAAGCATGCTACTCGCTCCTGCTCCCCAAGGAGGTCCAGATGGTGTTTGGATCGAAAATACTTGTACTACACAAAATGACACTCATTCTGACCTTCTCGTTTATAGTTATGTAAGATCTTACACCGAGTTTTACGGGCCGGCTTAAAGATGGTGCCAAAAGTCAGCACAGAGGCACTTCAACTCCTGTACGTATTCGCGCCTAAAGTTCATGTGCCTTGGGCTTACATCTGACAGCGATAACTGCATACCTGCATCATGCACAGTATTCAAGATATTTAACACGTCCGACTTGTTTAAGAAATTTTCCGTCTTTTATGGAATCCGAACTACGTAGAACAGGGTCCTCCTAGCGAAGGTGATATTCCATCAGCGTGTCAAGAAAGTTCTTGCCATTTATGGATCCCGGGGTCTGATAACCATATTCACAACAGACCCCCCTCAAACGGTTCCTGTCCTAAGCCAAATCAATCCATTCCACCCCCCCAGCTGATCTTCTTTAGATCCATTTTAATAATGTGTTTCCATTTTCGTCCAGATCATTCCAGAGCACTCTTCACGTATTTTCATCTCCCCATGCGTGTTACATGTTCTGCCCATCTCATTCTCCTTGATTTGATCTTTCTAATAATGTACTGCAGAGAGCTTCCTTCCGTCTCCTGCTACTTCATCCCTCTTAGGTTGAAATATCTTCTCAACACCCTCCATGATGGGATCCGAAGCGACCATCAACTTACCAAGATTCCTGCTCTATGAAATTATGTACAGAGCTACGCAGTTATAAATTTTGCTTTCAGACACAGAGAAAACTTGAGTTTCCCCTTTGCATTTCTCCAAAGTGTGTTGCTACGTTACTCTTCGACTTGCATTGGAATTGAGTGTCCTTGAATTACGTCTGGTAATAACATATTCCAAGCAGTCAAGACACACGAAATCCTTGAAGAGAGGAATTTCAGTACGGCACAGCCCCTATTTCCAGGGACACAACTGCTTTAGTACGCGGTTTGTGTCGGTTGTTTGGGGTTCGAGTTATGGCACAAGAGTCCCGCCTCAGTAACAAAACCCACACAAGCTTACCCATCTCATCGGTGTTATAAGTCGCTCTCCTGAACTACGTAGTCAGAGGTGCAGCGCCTGCCTAAAATGAAACTACCCTAAACAAAACAGTGTTCCCGGAGAACACAAGTAATAAACTAATGTAAGTGAAGCTATAATGATAAATAGAAGACGTTTCTGTTCATATAATTTTGAGAAGGAACGTTCCTATCACAAATGGAAAAGAATTAATCTTGGACATCAACACAATATGTTCAAAATGTTTTGATAAATTACTGTAAAGATCAAGACAGAAAGAAAGAAAGAAGGAAAGAAAAGAAAGGAAAAAACCCCTTTAAGTTGTAGTGCAATACAGAAGCATGAACTTCTGACTTGCAGTTTCAATCAACTCTGCTCCAAAGATTAACATTGCAATGAATTTTAACTCGTAACAATTTATTTACTTTATTTTACAGCATTGTAACAATTATTAAAGGTATTCCAAAAGTAGTTTAAGGAAACAAAATAGTATTTCGTTTGCATCCATTAATAGATTCTTGCTACGTCAGCTTGCATATAGATTTAATGAAAATTATTTTATGAATATTTTAAAGATTTTCTTTAAATGGAAGTCTAAGAGATGTCAATGAAAACCACTTCTTATTGAAAACTAAACATGTGTTACTGCTATCACAAAACATTAACACGCACGACATCTTGAAACTAGGCATCTATTAACATCAAAAACGTAGGCTAAACACGCAATTAATATAGGCGATCACTAACTCACTTCAATTTCAAGTTAAGTATGTTACCAAAATACCTAAATGTCGTATTATGGATAAAACAATAGACTACATATTTATCAATGTTAATGTTCAGTTTGTGTTACATGTCACAGTAGTTGCACAAATCGATTCCCGCAGCAAGATGTAAACGCCACTGGAGCGGATGAAATCCAATATTTGTAAGTGCTTAGATGAACATTGTACCAGGCGGTTTCAAAATTCTGTTCTAACTTTCTGAAAGACCACTGTTATACTCGGTAATTGGAAAACGATAATAAGCCAGCTGCTGCTGTCATGCCACGCTAAAGTATTTGAAAATTGCCTCTCTTCATGCCTTTTTAACGTTCTTCAAGCAATTAATTGGAATCAATGAACAGATGAGGATGAACAGTAGGTTCAATGATGCATGCTTCAATTGTCTCTCGTTTGATAATTAAAAATATATAACGAAACCAGAGCCCTGAAATTGTATAAGAAATTCCGTGTGACGGAAAAGAGAGAGAAAGTATGCCATTCACTGTTACAAAGGGAGTTTACTGCTTTAATTGAATGTGTGAATTTTCCATCCAAACCAAGAAGGAAGATGTCTTGAGATGGCTTATTTCACAGATGTCGTTTTGTGCAACTAACTCTAAGAAGTAGATAAACCAATAGTCGCTCAAATTATTAAAAACTTCCTTCTTTTATATAACGCAGAGGTAAGTTACTGTGTTTACAAAAACATGTCACTGATTTCTATACAAAATCAAATAATTTATACCTAGCCAGTATACAGACTCCTGTTTTTGTAAAATGATTCGACCTTCTACATTTAGGTCTTCCAGGGGGCACTTCCCTTCATGTATTCAGACTAAAATTCCGTATGTGTTACTCCTCCTTTAGGTCCGAATACCTCCCTCGGCACTTTATTCTCAATCAGTTTCAATGTAGATCGTGGTCTTATGGGTTATAACGCCGTGCAACCACATTAAGGGTTACAAACGTTCTGGAGGAACTCACGACTGACCTCCAACTTCAGTGACCCGCCCACATCCCAACTTGGCTCACTAACACCGACAGGCCGACCGACTGATTGAAGTTTTAGTAAAGTTACGCGCAACATAAAGTCACCACAACAAAGCACAAGGCAACAGCCAACACAGGTGATATTTTTTATGATTGTCAACATTATAGGAAGTTCCTTCGAAAATTTCTTGTCGCATATCAAGATTAAACGGCTCTAAGATCACAATCCGCATTTTCACCGCCATACAAACCTCACACCATCCTCAGTCTATATTCTTACCCCAGGATGAGAAGACAGATTTCACACCAATACAAAACACATGTAAAATCAGTCTTTTGTGTTCTTTTTTAAACTTCGCGATTTAGACAGGAAACGGGAACAGAAATATTTCGAACTACTTTGCAAGACACTGAAAAACGCCTATCATAGACACTTTAAGTTGGTCTATCTACAGTTAGCCGTTCCCCTTTAAAGACGTCAAGTCTTCAGCCGTTGAAAATCTCATTAGCACGTGACACATATAACAAGAATGTGACGCTAAGATAATTAGAGTTCTGTGTAGATTCTATGTGGGACCACTCAACCGAATTATGGCGACATTGCGGCCTATTTCGGTGAGGCGGTGCTAGAAATTATACGATATCATACATAGCGTAATGTTCTCATTCTTCTCCGTGTCTTGTTGTTTTCCAATTGATTTGTTCGGGTAACGGTAAGCCACTGCCAATGTTGTGTGCTCCAAATCTATGCAATACACACATCACATTCCCTTCAAGAATTAGAAAATTAAATAATATTCGTTTCTTGTATATAAAGGTCACTACCCTTTAACTTCCATACCCAAGTACTGTCAAGTGATAAATCCTTCGACTAACACTAGCTGAGCTTATCAAGAATCTCTCGACCTCTTGTCAAACTCAGAAGATCAATATTATTTTCACAAAAGCCTGCCATTACTCCATATCCAGAATCATACAAATCCATTTCAACAATCTCATTCCGAACCTTTTAAGTTTCATTTTACTATTACATATATGGAAATTTGTATATCTAAAAAATACGAGGCGCGTCCACAAAGTAAGTTTCCCACTCGTCCCACAGCTAGCAAACCTTATATTGCGCGAAGCGACTGTGCGTACGTGATAGAGCAATGACGTAGCATGACGCATGCACTAACGGTACTTCCCGCGTTCTCACAGTAGCATCGTTGCAGCCGTTGAAGATGGAGGTTCTTATTCCAGCTCCCGCCGACTGTGAAGTGCGGTCAGTGATAACGCTAGGCCGCACACGGCTCGACGGACAGCAAGTCTCCTGCAGGAGTTCAGCTGGGAGGTGTTTAATCATTCACCCTACAGCCCGGACCTCGCTCCCAGTGATTTCCGTCTTTTCCTACACCTCAAGAAATTCCTGTCCGGTCAGCGTCAGCGTTTTGAGAATGACAGAGAGGCGGAGATGGTTGTCACACAGTGGTTCCAATCCCAGGCGGCAGACTTCTATGACACAGGTATTCAAAAGTTGGTCCCACGGTATGACAAATGTCTCAATTCCGGTGGCGAATATGTTGAAAAATAGCTGGACACTTGCTGTATCTGTTGCAATAAATATTTCCATGAAATTGTGTTTTGTTTCTGTAAACGGCCCCAGGGAAACTTACTTTATGGACGAGCCTCGTACATGTGTCAGGATTTCTCTGCATTCACGAAGTGTCGGGATTTATACGTAGTTGACAAACAGGTATTAATCATTTATTCACTTAAAAACGTATTTATTTATTACATTTTATTCAATGACGTTGCCTTTCCAATGGACGATGAACGGGGTAAGACAGTCGAAACAGCGTATAAAACTAACTAATGTTACGCCAAGGTCTATTTGAGAACAAAGGAATATCCGGCATGCATTCGCCACCGTTTCTTCATTTTAAACTATGAACGACTGAGCCAAAAAGTTTTCCGGTTCAGTTAACGTTCGTTTCCAAGTCGTTTAGAGTGAAACTGCGCAAAAGCATTAGCACCGAATCAATAATTCATTTATAGGTAAATTAAAGGCAGTGTTTAATTAAAGCGTTGCTTAGCCTGATCCAATTCTGTTATATCTATCCGGCATAAATCAGAAATATTTTTATATATTGCTTGTTTAATTACTCTGTCACCAATGTCAAATTATAGGATGAATAATAATTAGGAAAGAATGTGAAATGAAGAGGTCGTGGCTAATTTTATGGCACGAACCACTGATGGAACATCGGCCACCTTCAATACTTTCCGGTTTTTCTCAGTTTACCTATTTCGAATCCTACTGCATACACTGCCAGAAGCGTGTAAACGTCGGTAAGAGTAGTCAGTAACTCGACCGACATACAAACCGCTATATTAACCTGTCCAATGCCTCAGAAGTAAAAATATGTGAATTACGGTAATGCTATTAAAATTTATGTAAAAAATATTTTGAGCCTAATATTGTGACTAAAATATGTTTCTTCTTCAAAACAAAAATTAACTACAACGCATTATCCGTCCGTCCGTACATTTTTCCTCACACAGACTCAATCACAAACGTGATTATTTCATGCAGCAATTAACAGATTCTTATAGAACCCGGTATGATCATCATACAAATAAAGACGTGACCGTCTTTTAGAAGGTGATAAAATATTTTAATTAGGCTTAAATCAATAACACAAGCTTGTAATACGAGATTAAATCTAATGTACAAATTATGTAAATATTTAAGCCACAGCGTGAAGGGTGTGGTGAAACGTAGCGATTTCATTAGCACATAAAAAATAACAGCACACCTGATAATGACAGCAATCAGTCAAGCAAACTCGCTAGACTGCAATTTTACAAAACTGTAAAACATGCAAAACTGGGTTTACACCGCTTAAAATTTCTACACACTTAAAACAGGTGTGTAGAGTCACGATTACTTTTAAGACGAAGTTCCATAAGACGTTTAGACCAATAATGTTATAATCAGTATATAGCAACAACTGAACAATCGCTTGCATTGAAAATCAATATATCACTTCGTCTTAAGAGTAAACAGAATGGTAACTTTACCCAGGATTATGATTATAGCTCTGGTAGATGGGTGGCGTTAAAAATGCTATGAAATATTCAATTCGACAGTTCCCTCCAAATAATGTATGGAAGATATTAAATAAAGAATACGAGGTTAAGAAATGAAGACACAAACGAAACCAAACCCGATGATTTTCAACGGGCCTCCTCCTCTAGTGTCTATAAATACATAAATAAATAAATAAATAAGTGTGTAGTAAGTGTATACACTTGCAACTGAATCCATTACATTCAGTAGGGACGAAGTTCCATGCTATTTTCAGGTTTATAAAATAGTTTTAAAAATACCCCTAATAAAATTTCTTGATTAGTAAAATTACAGTAAAAGTAGCGATGTGGTTTGCAAACACGTTTCCGATGAGTGGGTCGTTGATCTGAAAAGTGTCAGAAAAGTGCCCCTTAAATTTGTTAATGTACAAAACCACATAGGAATTTTAAGGTGTGACACATACCTTAAAATACAGGTGTAAAAATATAATAAAGAATAACTATGACCCTAGTGCTTAGCTAAGCACGACGACATGAAGACGTATAGGGGTTAGAGGTGTAGCTCAATGCGGAACTGATAAATTTTGTTCTTATTATTATTAATGTTTTTTTTCATTAAGAGTGAACGCAATTTTAAATCGTTTCGAACAAAGACGTAGAACTGAAATAAGGAAACTTTACTATCTTTGAAACAACTACAAATTTGCAATTTTGCTAAAATGTGATAATATTGTCATTTTAATATATTCCTGATAAAAATTTCTCTTTATCTCCATATCGACCAATCAGAGATTCAAATTAGAAAATAATTTATCTCCTGTAAGATCTCTGGCGTTGTACGGGGAGATGAAATCAGGGTGGGGTAGACAGGGCTACATTGGTTGCTGTACGAGGGAGGAGAGGCATGGTTCAGAGCGGGTATTTGGAAGCTGAGAGGGATGAGGGGGGGCATGGATGGGAAAATATGCTCTTTATGTGGGGCGACAGAAAGCGAGATTCACATACTATTAAAGTGTACGGAAACCGGGAGGTGGAGGGAACAGCTCCTGAGGAACAAGTGGTTCACCGTTGGCGAAGAGTTGGCCTTCAAGAAAATTTTAAGCACTACGAATGACACGGAGGTCAGGGATGTAGGGAAATTTCTGTACAAAGTAAGATGTAAAAGACAGGTCAAAATTAGGAATTTAGAACTGCCACTGGGGTAGAAGGCACGAGAACAATACGGAAGAGTTATGTAAATAGTATTAGGGATTAAGGAATAGTCATGTAGAGTAGCATTAGGGAATAGTTGTAGTAAGCAGTAGTGCTAATAGTGCTACGTATGTAAGGACTGTGGCCGTGAAAACCTGGTGTTAGGCGGCCACAGATCTCTGTATATAGTCTAAACCAAATATATTATATTATTATTATTATTATTATTATTATCTCCTGTACGAAGTATGAAAATTGGCATATCGTATATTCTGAAATATATCACTATGAACGGTTAGAGTGTAAATATATGTTTTATATATTCATAGAATTTCAATCACAATGTCTACGTGTTTAAAAGTTAAAATATTCTATGAATATGTATAAACACATCTGTTTACTCTTTAACACATTTGTCGTGCTATAGTTCAAAATATTCGATTACTCGCTTTGTGTGCTCATACGCGTGTATGGAATATATTTTCAGAGTCATTTCAAGCAATATGGACCTGAATTCAAACAAAAACGTAATTGTGTATTCGATTTTGGGTGTGGACATAAAATAACAAGATAACTGCTTTAACCTTCGAATTCAATGCAAAGGTCATTCCACTAATAAACAACTTACGTATTTAACAATACAGGTAGAAACAAGCTCCCTATCTTCACCCTGATTTATATCAACAACGTATGGTCCTCTATCATTGAAAATTGTCAGTTATAGTAGAAATAAAATTTAACACTTATTATTTCCAACTAAAGAATCGCTCGTTGAAGTCAACTTGTTATGCAAAGTATCGATATTGTTTAATTGTTCAATACAGTTTAATCATAATACTAGACAAATAAGTACAAAGGAAAAACCACAATAAAACACTCACACCTAAAGCGGAAAAAATAGGCCTTCAAATTTTTTAGCATTTACGCTGGTTAAGCCAACCAGACAAACTTACGTTAGGTTTGACAAATAAACGAAATCTTTTCAACACATGACTGCATCAGAGCATTTCCTTATTTGCAGTGATTAAGTAAATAAATCGATTATGCACTGTGCAAACATTAGCATGCCACTTATAAGATTTAACATTTTTTTAAATTTATTATAGATGCCTATGATGTGGGGTTATAAACAACACCTTCGGAATTTCAGTGTACACCAAAGAGCACACATTTCCGACAACTCTTGTTATTAAAGTAATAAAATACACCTTCAATTTTTGCCAGGACTGAAATGCAATAAACGAAAATATTTACTGGTGCATGAATTTATATTTCACTGCTCCAAACTTTTACAATATTACAGGAGTTTGTTAAGACTTTAAGTACAGTCATGTATAAAACACATGTTCATGCCCATACAGCAAATCACCGTACACTTATGTTCAAGTAAAAAGAAAGGATCAGAAACCAATACTGAAGTTGTCGAATCCAATCAACTATTACAGATATTACTACAGGATGAAAGTAGCTCGAAATGGTGGCAGTAGTTGGAGTGTCTAAACCAGGATATCAAAGTAGAGTTGATGGAGTAGTGAGGTTGGGAGAAATGTAAGGAAGAAAGTAATGTCGGAAAGGAATTACGCTAGAGGGAAGAAGAAAGTTAGACACAGAGAAAAGGCACAAGATTGAAATGGATTCGTGTCTCAAGAAGTTTATCAAATAGAAGGGAATTGGAGAACTCCTCCACAGAATGGCACGAAGTGAAATTACGACGTCCCTCAAGATTGTCGTACAACAGAAGAGGTTTGTTAGGGGATACGAAAGCACAGACGGGAAAAGTGTCAGAGAGTGAGCGTGTGTGTGAAAATATGATAGAAATTCTAGGGGCCAAGGTAATAATTAAAAATTCAAACATCGCCTTTGAGTTGTTAGCTTTTCTGCTTTAAATTTTGGACAGGAGACGGGCTTCCTGAAAAAAAAAGCTTTCTGTGTTGAACGTCTAAACAGGAAGTTAAATTTGGCCACAACCGCTTCCTTTAATATCCTTTCCAATTCATTCACATTAATATTGTCATTCGACGCTATAGTCTAGTTAACTTCCAATGCCATTATACAAACATCGAACAAAGAAGCTACGAAAAATTATAAAAATATAAAAAAAAACTGGGTGCTCTGTTTGTACTTGCAAAAGTCAGGGTGTGCATGTTTGTTTGTTTGTTAAGCTCAATTGCCCATGCCTTAATTGTGAGTTTTAGAAGTGGATTCATTTACCTCAGAAATTGCATTCCTTGTACAAAAAGAATCATATTTCAGCAGAAAACTAAATTTAATATTGGCACAACCTGTATATTTTACCTCTAAAATCTCCATGATGATAAAGCATAGAAATATTTTCAATAGTGTTACTTTGGACGTGTTATAAATATGCAAAATACCGCAAAAGCAAATACAGGTAACCCTCGATTTGCGCAGGTTCAATTTGCGCCGCTTTTGAAACCAGCAAGTCAAACAGTGAAAAAAATTTACTATTATTTATAATGTTTTACAATGTTTCTCGTCTACTAAATCGTAATTCTTACATTGCTGATTTTGAATAAAAATTATAAATACAATCACCTCTGCAATTACGTATGTTTAACGCGAATTTGCTCCGATGAGGTCGATGAAACGGTGAAAGCTGTTTGTGAAATGCAAACTTTTGCATATGCGAGTTTGCTCTTATGCAATTTAATTCCTGGCGTTTTAAACTTTCAAAGGACTAATTTAATATCTGCGGAGGCACCGGGATTATTTTTACTTCGCGATTTTCTATAGGTCAGCGTCTTACATGAATGAAACTATCGCATAACAGCAGAGATGACTGTACACATCAATCACATGAAAGAATCGCAGTCAATCGCGGGGACCAACAAATTGCCGATTGTAAGTGTATAAAATATATTTTCTTAAATTCCCTTTATTTTATTTACGTTATTTCAGAGCTTTAAATGTAATGCCATTATATTACTCGTCAAGGTTTGTGTGCCGGGAACGCATGTCATTGACTTACCATTGATTTATATTATAGAAGAGTTTCAATTTACGCCGGTTCCGTTTACGCCGGTTCGTCCAGGAACGCATCCCCGGCGTAAATCGAGGGTTACCTGTAGTTGCATATCTAGCTGGTTGACAGAGTAATGAACACCTGTGTAGAAGTACGTTAATCAATGAAGAATCTAAACGTTTTTGGAAATGTTTGAAATTAAGTTATATATAGTAGCTATAGGTCCGACACATACTGCATGCAATTTATAAAAAATGCTCGCAACATTCATGAATAACAAACGCTATAATGATTACCAATCAACAAAATTAACGTTAAAAGTAATAGTTTTGTATGGGAAGAAAGAGTGCATGGGTGTGAAACGTGGGGTCTCGTGCTAAGGGAAGACCACAGATTAAAGGTGTTTCAGAAAAGGGTGCTGAAGAGAAATTTTCAACCCAAAAGGGACTCAGTAAAAGATGGTGGAGACAACTTCATAATGAAGAGCTCTATAATTTGCACTCATCACAAAAAATATTATTGTAGTAATCAAATCAAGAAGAATGATATTGGCGGGGCATGCAGAACACACGGAGGAGATGAAAAATGTGTACAAAATTTTGGTTGGAAACTCTGAATGAAAAAGAGCGGTTGGAAGAACTAGAGGCAAGATAATACTAACATGGATCTTAGGAAAATAGGGTTGGATGGGTTGGACTCGAGTCATCTAAATCATTATAGGGCTCAGAAGAGAGGACTGTGCTATAAGGAGCAGTTATTAATTATCAGTAAGTGCCTTTCATGCAGCCGTCGCTGCTGGAACATCATGACGATCTTATATAAACAGACGTACATGCACGCCCACGTTTTAACCACCAAGTATAAACACAGCATCATAGTAAAATGGTACAAACTGCAGACGCAGTCTCTCAAAGAAAGTGAATTTCTTGGTGGAGGATATCCACGAATTTGTGCACAGAGAACTTTGCACGGGAGTGAGAGGAAACGACAG
Source organism: Zootermopsis nevadensis (assembly GCF_977971745.1). Taxonomy (NCBI): domain Eukaryota; kingdom Metazoa; phylum Arthropoda; class Insecta; order Blattodea; family Termopsidae; genus Zootermopsis; species Zootermopsis nevadensis. The sequence goes on along the minus strand of NW_028259154.1, from coordinate 19,462,634 downwards.
ACAAAGATGGAGGATAAGAAAGACGAGAGGAGATCAAAGAGGAGCGAATTTGTATGTGAAGAAGTTTTAAAAGTGAAACAAGAAGAAAAACTTTATAAAGTACGAAAGAAAATAAAGAGTGATAAGAAGATAAAGGAACTGCAAAATGCGAAGTTTTCGGATTGTGGCGGTTCGTATCTAACAATTAAGTCTTGATCTCCGACACTCGCTACTAGAAAGCTGATGAAATGAGTCAAGATTTTACGACGGAGGATAGAAGAATTGACGAGAAGAAGAACTGAACTTAAGATTCTTCAGGAATGCAGTTTGGAATGTCATATCCAAGGGGAGAAAAGAGCAAAAAGTTTATATCAAAAGTAGGTTCTAGGTATAACTCCACAAAGCCTAGTGGTTAACGATACACACCATCTGCTACATCAGTCAGTTACTCTGCATTCTGTCCAAACTGTATGAATGTATTTTGTATGATTCTCAGAATAAGTAGCGATGCTTCCCTTGAACAGAATTTTTAATCAATTTATCTTTGTATTGAAGACCTGTGTTTCCTTTGAGTTAAGAAATTAACTAAAGACTCAGACTGTAGCGGTCAGTCCTATGACTCAAAAACTTGTTAAGAGATCCAAAAGGGGCCCGACGCCAAGAAACGCTGTCTGACTTAAACCCGGACTTCGACGTCAAAGATTTACGAGCTCTGTCCTTCCAGTCGCTCCAACGCAATGTACATACGCTATATTAAACCCAGAGGAACGCAACAAAAATAGATGACAAAATTCGGACGATAGTCTGTGTCTCCCCCCCCCCCCTTGATGACAATAACTCCCCCTCCCCCACACCCGTGGTACTGTTGAAGGTCTGAAGGCGATGTTCCTACAGTCAAGTCACGCTTCACTCTTGGTACCCGAGCATCAGCCCATCCATTCTTCTCCTACGGCCGAGAATTTCTCTGTTTCTCAAGTTTTATTTCATCCAGGCAACGTCTTACCATGTTGAAGCTTGCGTGCCCTCGTGTCTCTTCTTCATTCTATCTACACATTCCGCTTTCTACATTCGTCTTGTATCCTGTGGCACTGTCACTTTTTAAGAGTAAATGGAGAAAGAAAGGGAGGAAAGAATTTCCTACCCCACTCGTCGAGAGATAAAAAAATAAAAACAAAAAAGCTTTTCTTGCACATGCAGCGGAATACAAGATAAGATTTTTTCTGCAGAAATAAATTTCGCTTCTTCGATACAGAACTGTCTGTTATTCGCGTGTACGTCATTTTCATTTTTTTGTAATTTACGAGTACATTTCGTGAAACAAAAAATACCCGGGAAAGCTAGGCATTCGGTGTGGAGAATCCTAATTCAAATTCCATCACTATTCAGGAATTTTTGCTGTTCTGCTTTACGAAATGAAACGCCAGACAGGAAGTGACTTCTAATCCAAGTCTTACTAATATATCCTGTTAAGATTTCTGTCCTGTTTCCTGCAAAAAAAAGAAGCCCTTAAAACATTCGTTTTTCCGCTTTTTGCAAAATAAAAAAGCCGGGCAAGGATCAGCGCAATTCTGATTAGAACAGCGAACAACAGACTCCTTAATAGTCAGTCGCGGACAGGTAACAATGAATGGTCCCATGGCTTTGGGTCGGGCTGGAGGTGAGACCTCTTCACCGTTAGGAAAGCTAACTAACTAGATGGCTTACCGAACCCGAAGGTTCATCACCGAATTAACCAAAGCCCTCCACCGGACCCTGTCCTGGGCCAGCAAAATCCATTCTTCTTCAACTCCTATCTCCCATAGATCCCGCCTGAGATTATCCTCCCATCTACGTCTAGGTCTCCCCAGCGTTAGGAAAGCGTGTCACAAAATGGTACAGAGGACGAGGAGATCTTAAGGAAATGCAATATACTGACTGGAGTCAGGTGGCTCAGGATAGCGATCGGTGGAGGTTTCTTCTGAACGCGGCAATGAGCTTCTGGGTTCCATAAAAACCGGGGGTTTCTTGACTGTTTAAGCGACTATCGGCTTCTCAAGAAATATTCTATCGGAGTCATGCAGTTACATAACAAGAACAGAAGAGCCCGTGTACTCTAAAGGGGATATATTAAAGTTCCTGCTTACACATCATCCTTCACATCTCATTTACTTCTGCTTTTCGGTATACACGTTGCTAAATCTTGAAGTATCACTGCCAGCAAAATAAGAAACAAGGTTTCCTCGTTAGGCTGACAGTGCAGCTCCTTACACCGACACGTGACAATGTACATTCATCTATATAGTGTTTAGTATGTCAAGACTTTAGATACAGGAGTCTCGCCCAATTATTAGCAGGCAAATGTAGTGGGCACATAGTACTCCAGTCTGACTACAATAAACCTCCTCACCATAGACCGTTATTCACACAAAATGCTTTCATAGCTCATTGTAAAATCTGCTGACTACAGCGTTATGTTATAACAGCGTGTTTATTTTGTGTGCATTGCTTTATTATCTCCTGTTAGATATGGTTTAATCCAGTAGGAGAAATTGTATAAATTGGTTTCGCACTTTTAATGTTATGGACTTGAATAGAATTAGTCATTACTTACGCCTTACTCTGTCGAACACGGACAGGAACAAAGAATATAAATTTTTGTTTTATTCGGGAAAATCCGACAGTTGTAGTGCCAATGCGCTTATTGTGAAATAATATTTTGAGTTACTGTTGTGTTTCGCTTATAATTTTAACGCTAAAAACAGATCTGGCCACTTCACAAAATTCGACTCAACTCCCGAACTGAGTTAATTTCAGTGCGGTGTGCAAAGAACATATTTCGAAGATATGTGAGCTTACTGAAGTTATATTAAGGATAATTCTCTCTGTCTGTTTAAAATTCCCGCATCTGCAAAAAAAAACATTTCCTCCCTGGGTACTTACATATTACTAATATCTATTCAGCGCATAAGTCACATAATTCAAGTGATCTACTTCTTTTATAGCTATAAACTTCGCACAGGCAGCAAAAGAGAGAGACTGCTTTTAAAAATGTGCCTGAAGAACATCTAAGTTCCTATTCACCATTTCCCATTTAGAAATACTTTATGAAATATTTATCCCCTGCATACTTTACTGTAGGAGCGTTTTCATTATATGCCCTATTAACCTTCTCATCGTGTTAGAGGTTCCTTTGTGGTGGAGGAAGATTACAAAGCGCTTAGAAGCTTATGAATCTAAATTATTTCTTCCGTCGGAGAAGAACTCGCAAACATTTCTTTATCTCGCGCTCCCGTACGATCTTAAAAAAATTTATCTTCCGTCCATTTGCTTATTTTGTTAGTTCGCTTGCCATTGAAAACGCCTGGGACAAAAACGTCTATATACTCAAAAACATTCCATTCCACTCAACGACATGGCATGGCATACGGAGTCGAGAAATCGTTGATAATAAAATAAGAAATAGGCTGAAGATTTCTGTCTTCTGGGATGTTGCGCTCTGTAGTCTGGTCGATGTTAACCAACGTTTCGAAGGTCATACTGCCTCTGTCATCAGGGCGATGAAGATTTCTGTCTTCTGGGTTGTTGCGCTGTGTAGTCTGGTCGATGTTAACCAACGTTTCGGAGGTCATACTGCCTCTGTCATCAGGCCGATGAAGATTTCTGTCTTCTGAGTTGTTGCGCTGTGTAGTCTGGTCGATGTTTACCAACGTTTCAGAGGTCATACTGCCTCCGTTATCAGGGCGATGAGTATGAAGATTTCTGTCTTCTGGGTTCTTGCGCTGTGTAGTCTGGTCGATGTTAACCAACGTTTCGGAGGTCATACTGCCTCTGTCATCAGCGCGATGAAGATTTCTGTCTTCTGAGTTGTTGCGCTGTGTAGTCTGGTCGATGTTAACCAACGTTTCTGAGGCCACACTGCCTCCGTCATCAGGGCGAAACCTCAAATCATAAAAGAAATCGGTTACTGAGGTCTTCTGGTGGTGATGATGGAGTAACCTTGTAGGTCATTACTAACATTTTGAAGGAACGTATCGTATAGTTTCTATCTTCACGGTAGACGAGTGAAGAGACGCCGATAGGATGATAAAGGGGCGAAGGTGAACTGGAGGTCATGAGAGAGGCAATATATTTGCAATTATTTCTCTAAATAGCATTAACAATCTGATCTTCGTAATGGAAGTGATATCTTCTTTGTGGTAAAACTGGATTTTAAATGTTATTTGGAAGAACATCACGCTTCAAGTCAGTGACCTCCACAGCAGTGAGTGGGGGGGAGGGGGAATTTTGATTAATTTAAATCGGGAATACTGATTGAGAAGCATGCAGCAGCAACTTGGAACCTGGGAACCACCTCATCATTTGCTTTAAGACGGAGGAAAACCACAAAAATCCTGTGATAAGATGCCCGGTCGTAGGACCTTCCTTAGTCAGCATTCCAGCAAACTAAAAATGTAATTTCCAAATGATCATCTCAAAATTCACAAAAAATTAAAATCCCGCCGTCTCTGTCTGAAACTTCACTACTTACGACCATAACGTCTTCACTCTCATTACCAGAAGGACGAGAGGACATCGTCCGTGGACCTCTTAATAACAAGATGCTATTTTTGCCCCAAGGGTTAGTTCGTAGTTGTTTTCACTATAAATGACAGTACCATCTTAGTAGTGTCACTCGTATGCAATCGTATAAGTGTCGAAATAACATAGGCCGATGAGGACCACTTTTAAAATTCATTATTTCGTGTAGAGAATGAAAAGATACTGAACTGCATACAGTTAATTGGTTGGAATGTAATGAGCAGAGCCAAGTACAGATAGGATTTCCCTCTTCATTCAGTTGCTCCAATTAGCTTTTTAACTTTTTTTAAATGTTCTGTCTGACGACAGGTCCATATGAACAGGATCCTTCCATCCTTTTCTCGGACTGGGACCTGTTCATATACTTTCTTGGCAGATGATCTAGAAGTGGTTTGCCATTGCCTTCTTCTGTGTGTGAATGGAGTAATTGTTGGGATGCCACGGAGAAATCGGGGAAGACCCCGGAGGAAAACTCCGTGTTGCCTAGGCCACGGCCTTGCCCAACACAAGTTATAAATTCGGGTACCGTCGGGAATCGAACCCGAGAAAATCACGGTACACTCAAAGGAAACTGTAAGATGTAAGGTAACGCTGGTGTGCAACTTCTTCAAACGCCAATAACTCGAGACCTATGTAAGATAGAGAATATAAACCTAAATGTAAATTAAAGAGTAAATAAAGGGTTTTTTCTACATGATGTTTGCTTTATTCTATAATGCATATTGAAATAATTACCCAAAACATGTAATACCTATACCCTCGTTCCTTAACTTCAACCGCTTGCCACGTCTAAAGCGTAAGAGTTAGATCGGGACATATTGTAAGTGAAATACGTAAATAAACACGATCTTTTCAAATTTGCAAACAGATTTCAGCTAACTCTTACGGTTTAGGAGTTTTGGCCATTTATTTGGTAACAGAGAACGGTTCTAGAGTGAGTGTGTTGAGTACATGACGCAACACATAGATAAGCTGTCCGTGGATGACGTCACGTATAGATAAGATGTAAAGGTATACATTAATGTGTAAATAAAATTTTATTTCTGTACAAATATACTTCTACAGTTAAACGTTATTCAACGTTAATTAGGGAACCGTGGTTCCACTGTCAATTTTTATTATTATTATGAGAAAGAGCGAGAAATGGGAGTAACAGATGATAATGTAGACGTGAGGCATGTAAAAATGATAAATTAGTAAGTGGGTGGATTTAGGTTGACGCAGGCCTGCCTTGATGAGAAAAAAATAGCAGCTACATTCGGGGTTGGATTTGATGCATTGCACACGTATCTGTACTCCAGCTACGGTCTTCGTCATGCACACTGCGCACTTGCGTGAAACAAGGCCCCATCTACAATTATATACCCAAAATCGAGAGTTAACGACAGAAGGAAACAGAAATGATGGCAGTCGGAGCGAGTTCAGTCCACTATATACAGATCACAATTAGCGGGGTTTATCTTCAGTCACTACTGACTGAAGCCCAGGACACACACACATAGACATAAATTTAAATTATTTACTGGGCTGTAAATGTACAAATGCAACGAAATAATAATATAGATAAATAATTATATATTTTTTCTACACAAAATGTTGGCCGTCAAACTTGAAATAAAGCGACAAGGTATATACATCCCAGAGCGGCGTCCATGCTTCCTTAAAAATTTTCATTTATACTCTAATTTGAACACAGCCTGATGAAGAATTTAACAGCTTACTAACAAGTAACAAAAAAATTGAGTACCAGATAAAAGTATTTATTAATATTAACGATAGATATGCTATAATGGCATAATGTGTATGCATAAGAAAATACAAACAACACTAGGGCAACAAAAATTTAATAAATAAATGTAAATTTAAGTATATAAGATAGCGAACAGTGTTGAAAAAAGTGTCACGTTGAAATTTCCACATTTGTGCATTAATTGTATCTTTCAACGTGCAAAATCTGTTTTATTTCATGAGTCTATTCTAACCACAAGTTCCGACGTACCTAAAAATACACCATGGGACTCGACAATAGTAAAAAAATTATGAAATGGAAACCGGAAGAGCTCAGTTAGTATAATGAGTAGGTTAATGGCCGAACGCCCGGAATTCTATTCCCGGCAGGGCATGGGTTCATGTCTTCGACAGCGCGTCCAACCCGGACCAACTCAACCTCGTATCGAATGATTATACGTACAGCTAGACCTCCACAAGCCCTTACATCCTCATGGTCTGGTGATTTAATAGCCAAAGGGACGACTTTGCCTTTTTTACCTTCCAGAAAACACTTCAGTCACTGCCTTACTGCACCAGAATTTATATTGTGGTCTTCAGTGTTGAAAATGGAGACAGCATATTCTTCACAGCGTAATAACCCAGAAGAATACAACATAAACTCTTATCGCCGTGAAAAAATCTAATACGTACTGGTAGCATCATTCAATTATCATTTTCTTTGCCACTGAGCGTGTAAACACTTTGCAAGTATTTGATATATCTGTCCCAATTGCAGGATAAGTTTAGATAGGGGGGAGAGTTCCACAGTACATAAGTAAAGCTTGTAATTGGGAATGTGATTGGTTTTCTATGTGTTTACTCAGTGGCTCTACTCTTCTCTCGGTTGTGTGTTTGTATAGTTGAGACCAGAGATTTGCCAACAAATAGTCTAACGCAGGGACGCTATACATAAATTCATTCCTCCATCACCATCAGTCTACTGTGATGTGGTGACATCTTCAGTAAGAAGGGCCTAAGTGAATATATTATAAAAAAAACCGCTCAGAGACACTGTATATGAAGTAAATAAATCCGTCAGCCAATCTAAACGTTTCACCAGACAATTAACTGCACAACGACAAATTTATTTAATGATACTTACGTCCTTCTTCAATTCAAAAACTGTTCCCCTTTACTAGAAACTATTTACATTAAACCAAAAACACAGATAACAGAATTCTAAATAAACGTTCCTAGGACCTAAATATTTATACTTCTTCAGCCTAAAAACATAAATATTGATAAAATAAATATTAACACTCCCTTCCCTAATTCAACTATTTTTGACTGTGTGATGCAATTCTTTCAGTACATTTCATAGACGGCTTATATTATACAGCTCTGAGATCTAAAGCCTCTGACAACAAGGCTTATTTGTTTGTTTGTTCCAGTCACAGAGATTGGTGCTAGTGGAATGTGGAATGCAAAGCACGCACAATAATATTACATTATCACTTTGATCAATACGAACATTCTAATAGAATTCCACGAGAAACAGTATTAAAAAACACCATTTAGATGTCAAATTTGTAAATTACAACAGGCACAAAATAAGAACAGTAATGCGTAGCCCAAAATGGATAGTTACGGTTCATCATTCGAATTTGCATGCGAAACTTAATATCTCACTCTGAAAAACGTACAGGAGGTTTAGGGCGACTGAGAACAAGGTACTGACCCAAGGGGGGACAAAGTGAAAGGATACTGGAGACAACTGTATCAATACGAGCTCCATAACTGTTATTTTTCCCAAGAATTGTTGGGATGTGAAATCAATGAGGAGAATGTGCTGGGTGGAAGAGACGAGAGAACGAACATTTAATCACTGAGTCCATGGTCCCAATATGTGAGATACAAACACTAGTAAAGTTTCGGAAAAATTATCTCTTTTATAACGTAGTAAATCAATTAAAACAAAATTTCACTAAATTTTGTGTATATTCGTGTGTTTTGTTAATTTTTATTCATCAATTTCAGAGCAGGATGAGGGTAAATGACACACAATAGCTAAACCACCTGATCCTAAATGATGCCACGGTAGAAGATCGGACCTGTCACACTCTCCAGTAGTAACAATAAAGTGTTCTAGTGTACTCACCGCCTCAGTATGTATGGGGTGCGCAGCGAAGAGGACTCCCGCAGCCCCGGCGAAGTTTGGCTGAAGTCCGGCGACAGCAAGGGTCACGCGTGTGAACAGCAAAGAGGCAGCAGCGTGCAGGAATACGTTGCACACGTGAAACCAAAGAGGCTGCAGCCCCGACACCTGGTAGTTGACTCTGCAAACGACAAAGTGTCCACCTTTAACTTTTAAGAATGTCGCTCTTTTATTTACATAAAGTTTAGTGTTCGGTCATGAGACATGTGTATAATTTCTTTCTGTAAGGACTTCGTTTTTAAAAATACTCCGAAACCTCGAAAACACATCTAATTCGTCTTTCATGTTCTGTATATGTCAGTTTATGTTGTTTTTTTGGTATTTTATATAACGACGTTTTGTCATCTTCGTAGGCATTCTATCTAAGAAAGTAAATAATTAAGTAAATGTATCTGCTGTTTCACATTTGTGTGTAAGTAGGTCTGTCACCCTTGCGAAAGGATAAAGTTGTAGGACATTTAGAAAGAAAATGGCGAAAAGAATATTTGCAACGTATAAAAATCTGGCATCATTTTAATAATATATCAGTACAATGACAACCAGTCATCTTCAGGCGGTAATAGCAGCCGACTACATACAATGGGTAACATGCAAAATTATTTCAGTGTAAGAATGTATACGGTTCATTATTCATGGGAACTTTAAGTTAAACCTTCTCTTAGTTACGGCCATAATTCCCTAAGTCTCTGACTTTCTAACTTGATATTACCACGGGACGGATCTGAATGGAGTCGTGTGGCTTCTTAACCTCTTCCTCATCAATATTCCCATTGCTCTTCCCTTGTGGCGCCCCATCAAGAGAGTCGAGTGAGTTCGTTGGCGTGACGTGGCGAGGGACGAGGGTTCAGAAAGTGGGGGTGGGATTAGCGCCACACAATTCCGCTCTCCCTCCAGATGTAGGTCAACTAACAGACAGTATTAATTAGGATTTCAGATGGGAAATGTACATACACACAAATGGAATTGTGGATTGTAGCATTCAGCCTTCCCTGCAGAGTCATGTCCGTTGAATGCTTCTGGGAGATTCAGGGCATCACTCCAGAAATTAGGTGGCATCTTATTCAGCTGTAATGTTTATACTGTATAGGCACTTAAACAAAGGGACGATTATTCTAAACTAAATAACCTTAACGTGCTGTCTTGAAAGTCAATTATCAGAATACGGGCCATATCATTTGACGTAATATTAAGAGCCTGCATTCGTCACATTCCTCAGATACTTTTTTATTTCTCAAAAAAGTCTGTCCATCGCGAAATTATAGGTTGTGAAGCCATGTAGTGTTGTTGCCGTTGTTTCGGAGGATTTTTTCACTTCCATCTTCAGAGTATCTGCCATCCGAGACATGGAAGTGGTACGCTACACGGCGTCACAAACCACAGACAAAAATCTTAATCTTTATCACCTTGAAAACCTGAAACTTCAGATCGCAGAACCCTACTTACGTGGAAAGTCGTCCAATTTATGTTATGTAGGACGAAACCACACAAACGTGGGATGATAACGACGAAGCAATACTAATTTTGACAGAATTCGCAACAAATGGCGCTAAAATTGAATGTCTCATTGTTTCTTGAATTTCAACTATCCGATTTACCCGTCTAATAACGTTTTGAGGAAACGTTCTTTCTTAATCCCAAAAATGGAAATATCAAAAGCCAAACACTCGAGATACTCTTTTACAATTACGATGGCCTTTGGTAGAACTAAAACGACCATGTACTTTAAGTACGATGAGACACTGTACGGTCCCCATCATTTCTCAAAAAAGATTATGAGATTGGCGAGCTGAAACTAAAATGTTTGCTGCTGAAGATTAATTTTGCTCAGATGAACCGGCTTTTAGTATTTCTACTCAACTTATCAAGTAATTCCTTTGCATGCAACTCAAACGTTCATGAAAGTGAAAACAAAATGCCGGCACAGAAGCTGTGAACAGCCGCTACATTCCAACCCACATTTTCATTTGTTTCTTTAAGACACGTCTTGTCTGTACCTGCGTCTTCCAACTTAAACATTCCATGAGGTTTCCAAACCAAAATTCTACGTGAATTTCATGTTTCTTCCGTGTGTTACATGCTTGCCAATTTCATCGTTACTGATTCAGTCGATATAGTGTGCACAGTTTAAAGAAGTAAATTAATCCTTTAAAACAATAAATTAATTTAAATAACAGAATATAAAAATGTAGTCCTACGTCAATAAAGAAAACATAACACATCACCATTACAAATATAAATTAATCCGTACTGTTTCGATAAATAATCGCTGTTTATTCTGAGAACAGACCCATAAGAACAATCTGTGTGGAAAATGGCAAAGGAAAGACTGTTTAAGCAGGTGGCACTTAGTCTGTAGACACCGCTAGGCTTTAAAGGGTTAAGTAACTTCCTCTTTACACTGTGATTTCTCTCTCCTGAGCGCTTTGTCCACGAACGAGAGTAAAACAACAGAAAGATAAGAACGAAACTAATCTGTGAAGTGATATCTTTAGTTCCTTTTGGGAAATAGGATTAGGCTAAAATTAGAAAAGTGGATAAACCACTAACGCGTGCTCATTAAGTCAATCATTCTACTTTGCGTGAGCGGCAGTCAGGTAATGTCAGGTGGGGATCCCTCACAGTCATTAGGTGGTAAGCAGGTTAACATCAAAAAAGCAGCATTTGCTGGTTAAAGACCATATTGTAATGTCATCCAAATTACTTAGAAACAGTAACCGAGTGATGTTAAAATGCAATTTTTTTTTAAAAAAAATCCGCTATCTTGGCGTTAAGGGAAGCACCGCGGATGCTACACAGGCTCTCAAGATACGCACATCAGCCGTGAATAAAACATGAGCATCACACACTAACTTGTCAGGAAACAAAAGAGTTATGGTAAGAACTTATGACACCTAAATCCACGGAGCAAAGTCCTTCTTGAAATGTACAGTAGCTCAGCTAGTCAAGAAATTTCTCGTATTATAAGGAGCCAAAATGTTTGTTATCGTGTCCAGAAGAGACCACCACGTGTTCCTCGCTTCAGTCAGATGAATGAAGTCTGACACCCCTCCCCCTAACACACACAAACTGTATTTCTTCAATATGTGTTTGAGGCTACAAAGCAACCTATCTTGAAGTAACAATTGCATAATTTTAATTTTTGTTTATAGGCCTAATTGTTCACAGTAAGTTACAGATTACGAAAACTTTACAATTTCCAGGTATGACTAACCTGTTTAAAATTGTTAAAGTGTGAAAACCAATAAACCTTTCTCTGAGCGATTTCAGTGCAGACCGCACACAAACAAAGTTATAAATTTCCTCCTTAACTATGTAAATTGTAATTAGGCAATAAATATTAATATTACGTTGTGCTTCTGGCAGACTACTATTTTCTATCAAAGCATTAAACTCTTTCCTTGGCCATTTCAGTCCATGCCACATAAAATCCATCCATTGAGTCTTTCCACAGCAACTTCAATCGAAACAACACAACAGGCAAGCACAGGACCATTCTCTAGCCACTTCAGTTCATACCACACACAAGTCAGCTACTTCACCTTTTCCTCAACCTGTTCAAACCAGACCACCACACCCACATTGTCTCACCCCATTTTCCTAGATTTCATTTTAATACCATCACCACCTTTAAGTCTAGATATCACTAGTGGTGTTTATTCTGAATTGTTTGCATGTATTTTTCGTTTCCCCAATCGCGTTACATGCACAGCCAATCACATTATCTTTAAATCACAGTAACATCGTCGTATTAAAACATTATATTTTCATCAATTTGCACAAGGTTAATGACAGCATGCAGAGTGTCTCAGGCAAAGCGATTAACAGTGTCAACATTAGTCACGGCCCGTACCACAAAATTGCCTTGGTGGAGTGCGTATCCTTAGAATTAACAACAACCGGGCATCATCGACTTTCGTACTAGCCGGTCTGTCTTCTAGACCCAAATCGCCCTGACACCGCCGTCATTATATTGGTCTACCGAGGCTACATCTGGAGGGATGGGTAATGACATGGAAGTGGTCACAACTAGAAGCGGTGATGAGTACGGGTAGAAGGCCACGGAACCGTTAACGAGAGGACATAAAGCGACTCGCTGTGGTTCGCAGAGTCGCTTTTTCTTCCCACATACATCTTCACAGAACAGAAATCCTGCAATAAGACACTTCTTCAGAGCGTTAGTCGAGTTGATTACGTCAAAAAACCACAAGTAACGAGCCTCGGCTTAGATGACGCTCCAGTCGCTTGTGTGTGTAGGACAACGCTCCCTGTAGGTTTAGAGACATGGCCTGATGGTTAGGTTAAGATTAGGTGGCAGAATCTTATGACTACATGGAATATAACTGGTATAGTTAGGTTTGCATCTTATACGTAACTGTTGTAATGTTGGAATTTTTTGAGTTTTGTGTTTATATAGTCTTAACCAAATATTATTAAGAGGTGCTGATTGGCAGGTTTCGTCAATACTTTGATTTATTTCTGATATCAATACATTCTTTGGGTGCAGGAAATAGTAATATTTCTTACCGGACGTGTTGTTAACATTGTCTGAACATCGCCAAGGCCTTAATTTGTTTCTTTCTCGGCCCCAGTCTATAATTTCCCCATTTCGTAAATGGTCTGATTCTCACCGCGGAGACCGGAGTTCAGTCCTAGAAGAGGTTTTGTTTACTGTGTAATCAACTGCGGTACTATTACAGGCTTTACTTACAATTCCTAATTTCACCATTTCTCCATACTCGTTTTTGTCACAGCACCTGAGATTTGGGACAGCCCTGATCAATCAGCATTACATCACGCTCCGAAGTGGTTCTTATTACATACCACTGGGTCGAGTGCGTGTTACTTTCAGTCTAAGTATGTTCAAAATTCACTTCAGTTTAATTCTAAGATGACGAAGACCACCGGGAATTATTGGAGACAGACGACACATTAATAAGAAATATTAAATTTCATAACGTCCCACTCAGTTATCATCTTTGTCTTACAAAGAATAATAATTCTAGAATTTAAAATTGTCATGAACCTGATATTAAATTCCTCCTGCACTTTCGTCACCCAAAACTGATGAAAGTTTTATCACCATACACCCGTCCAAATTCTTTCCTGAACCGTGACGAAATAAAACTTACGCATTAAGCCCTAGTACCATTCGTAATATACCAAAGCGTTTATGAATTATTAGTGTGCAATATCAAACGTACAAAATCTATAGTAATGAGTTTCTTAACGATTAAACAACTTTCGTGCTATCGTAAATGACCTTCGTCATTTTACTCAGTATCTTTGGGCGAATATAGAGACAGTATCTTAAACTTCCTCCCACACGTTTAGTATTTATTATCATATGCAAATCTCATTCGACACTACATAATTTTTCCAAACGAAACAGCGTCGTCAAATGACCTTAGAATCAATCAACAGGAGCCGAAAGTTTAGTACTGCTAATATCAAAGTCCGCCATTGTAAAGAATCAAGAATGCTGATGCTGATTCCGACGTTTCAGAGGACCATTTTTATCTTGAATCAGGGCTGAAGCCAGAACCCAAAAAGCGGAATCAAGGTCAATATTTAACATTACATAGACTTCCAACATATCGACATGTTGGAAAGATGGAAAATAAAAATTTTATCTGGGCGAGAAAACAAGAGTATAGAGGAATATCTGAGGACCAACTAGGAAGACGGATTAGCCCGAGGAGATTTTGATGGGGATAAAACAGCTCATTTGGCCAAATTCTTAACGTTGTAGTTTATGATGATGACGACTGTGATGTACTGGCTGTCAACATATCAGGAAATTACGAACGAAATTTATGGGACTACTTAAATAAGTGCAACACATAAAGACACCCTTATTGGAGGGAGGAAATCGGCGAAGCGTGGGTATCCTGGAAGCAAGAAGAGCCCTTATGTAACGAGCGATTGTAAGACGATAGGCCCTATCCTCAGACTACGCGGCACATAGTTCGCGTTACAGCAAGCCTGTAGTGTGAGACGACAAATCTTCATTTATTACAACGTGAAGGCAGGAGAAAGTGGAACTGATCACGTCATCAGCACAAACATGGCAAATGAAGCTTTGGGGACAAGGAAAACATAAAATAACAAGGAGTCCAGCCATAAATATCTTGTCAACGAGTTAAGACAGGTGGAATAAATTCAGTTCTAAAGGGTTCTGGCGATGGTGGATTACACTTGAAATTATTCTAGCTGGAATAAAGTTTAAAAAAGTTTAGAACAAGAAATGCTAAGTTACGTTCTAGAGGATGAACACGCCATCCATGAAACTACAGTTTATTACGTCATGAGATGGAAAATTTGGGATAAAGCAAAAATAATGTTCTCTGCTTGGCCTTCTCCCCCGCACTTCACTCTCATTCGTATCTCCTCTTCACTCGCCACCTAACCCACTTTGACACACGGAGGTTGGGGGCCCACACTTGCAGCTCTCTAAGGATAATACTACGTTCTGCAGGTGCTGTGGAGCGAGGGTGTGCAACCACTACATGACCCTACATCCGGATTATCAGAGGGATGTGGGAGGATTGAATCAAGGGAAGCACTAGAGATAAACTGCGCAAGCCATAGGCTATGGGTCTGATGACGTAACGCAAACACTCTGGGTGTGGTTAAGAAGAGCTTAAGTTTTATCATACAATCTTCCCTGTCGTTTTGAAAAGCACACTGTCTACTTTCTGTTCCTTAACTTGTGTGTGGGGGGGGGGGGGGGAGGTAGACAGAATTCCAAGACCTAATGCCACTCTATGGCGTTCCTGCATCCTTTCAATAGTCAGTTTCTTGTGACATTAATAAACGACTTCTTTTGTCTGTTATATTTTCACGGTAACTCACTTTTACAAAATGTGACACAAAACAATGACAACGTTGAAGCTCTTAAGTAGTAGAATAACTTACTACTGCAGATGCACTAGTAAGTTATTTAGTCGCTAGAGGTCTTTCTACGTAAGTGTGCACCATCTGAAATGTAAGGGCAATAAAGTCATGTTGCCTGTCCCACGTGACAATGACTACAGATTTTATAAAAAATAATTCTTGGAACTTATACACCAGAATAACTGAACTGATGTGAACTGCAGCTCTGCAAAGAGTAATTAAACGGAATATAACAAACACAATTATTACAGATACAATAAAATCACTATAAAAATCAACAAATTTAAGGTAGATGCTGATATGAAGGAGAATTTTTATTATTTTACCATTCTAGATGGAAGATATCTTTGTGTAGAAAGGACCACATTGATTAGTGGCAAAAATCCAAATGGCCATTGAAGTTCTCCAATCACGTGACAGCTCAGAGCGAAAAGTTGGCAAGAAAGCAAGTAGACTACTGAAATGTGCCAACGACTGCAGCAGGTTTGAATTACATCACATGGGCCGCGGGCCGCGGGCGTATTGTAAGTGTCCATAAGGTTATGGGGGCCAGTATAACCGGTAGGCGCTCAGGCTCGAATAAGGCGGCTTAGCTGTTTTATAATTCAAGGTGATATAGCGATCAAGGAGCAGGGGGAAAAGGAGACAAATATGAGAAGAAAAACTGAGAGGTTTGAGGACAAGCACAACAGAGGGATAGACAAAAATGAAAGGAGAGGGTGCAGAATACAAATAATGTGATAAGGGAAGAAAGGTTGTCAGAGAGGAACATGAGATAAATAAAGTGTCTCAAGACCGAAATTTGTTTTTTCACTGCATAATAATTCAGAAGCATGTCATATTATTTTCATTTCAAACATTATTGAAAATCTTCTCAAGCACGTCACTTCAGGCTTGCTTTCTCTTTCCACCTCATACTGCGCGCAATGCGAAAGATGTGTACAAAATACCTGCTGCAGTACATAACAAAGTACGATGGTAGCCAAACTCGAAGGTTCGGGATCTCTAAGCGAGTTTTGTCCACTTGCTACGTTCACAATCTTTCTACGAATAAAAAATATAATACAAGTGTTCTTCTTTTCAGTATTACAGGTGGGAGTCATGCCCACTGCAGACATTAGTCGTCTGCTCCTTTCATGTACCATGCCCAGACAGTTGTAGGCCCCCCCCCCCCAAATTTTATAATCCTAACAATCTTCCATTAACTATAACATTAACCAAATAGCCTATGTTTTCTGAACTGTAAATAACTATTTATTTGCATAGTATTAATCAGTTAGTAAAGCAGAAGTAATTCGAATATTTCTGTCTTCTGGGTTGTTGCGCTGTGTAGTCTGGTCGAAGTTTACCAACGTTTCAGAGGTCGTACTGCCTCCATCATTAGGGCGATTCTTAGTATGAAGATTTCTGTCTTCTGGGTTGTTGCGCTGTGTAGTGTGGTAGATGTTTACCAACGGAGGCAGTATGACCTCTGAAACGTTGGTAAACATCAACCAAACTACACAGCGCAACAAACCAGAAGACAGAAATCTTCATACTCATCGCCCTGATGATGGAGGCAGTATGACCTCTGAAACGTTGGTTAACATCAACCAGACTACACACCGCAACAACCCAGAAGACAGAAATCTTCATACTCATCGCCCTGATGATGGAGGCAGTATGACCTCTGAAACGTTGGCTAACATCGACCAGACTACACAGCGCAACAAACCAGAAGACAGAAATCTTCATACTAAGAATCGCCCTGATGACGGAGGCAGTATGACCTCTGAAACGTTGGTAAACATCGACCAGACTACACGGAGCAACAACCCAGAAGACAGAAATCTTCATACTCACCGCTGTGAAAACCTCAAATCTTACAGAAGTAATTCGTCAGAGTATGTGGTGTGAAAGACACGTAAGCAATAAATCCTGATAGATCTGCTGAAACGTCTGTTAAGATTTAACAAATAATAAAACTAAATTAATGAAGTGAGAGTCAAACTTAACTGCGTTCCATGCTTTAACGACAGTGTTCATTGCCAACGTCACCGGCGCATCTACTTAATGCTCGTTAGTGGCCACTGCCTTCCCTCAGAATGCATTCAAAACGTCGTTAACCCTGCAAAGCACGAAGCTCATCTAAATGACATTTAGAACGCTGCACCGACTTTCCCGTTGCCTTCTCTACCCCCGCACTAACAACGTTCATCCACACACATAATCATTCTTTCATTGTCTTGTTTCTCTTTCGTAAAAAGGCACTCTTAAAAATATTTATTTCTGCCCGTACCGGCTACATTGTGGCCCTATTTCCATGTAATACAGACGCCCTGGTAACAAAAATGTCTCGTTCATTAATTTCCGTCTCTCTTGTATGACCTCTCTCCCGTTCATAAAAAAACATTTTCTTGTCCTGTTGCTCAATCTGTTCCGGTAATCAACACTTCCCAAAGCAGCTCTTCAGTATCCTTTCCGGAAACTGATTTATTTTCATTCGCGTCCTCAAAGGTTTAATCTAATACAGCAGCCAAAGAGTTGATATACAATTACCACGAACAAACAAGAGAGCTGTAACAATAAAATTAATTTACAGCGCCATCATACAAGCATGCCCATAGAAAAACACAGTCATGCGTGCACAAAACCCGGGTTTAAAAATTAAAAAAAGTTGTTTAAAATAATGTAATGATACTGTTTCTTCCAAAGAGAAATTCACTGCATAGAGACGTTGTAAATTCCATCGTTACATTTACTTTTAATGTGAATCACAGATTTGTAATATACACTGAAGCATTTATTTCAAGTGTCAAAGAAAGATACGTAATAAATAACTGTCAGTATACGTGATTGTAACAGCTCTTCAGCTAAGTAAAAACACGTTTCATGTGTTATAAATACGTCTGTTTAAAACAACTCACTTATAAATATAAAATTTAAAGATATAAGAAGTGGTAATTTTCTAAATTTAATGTCAGAATCGGTCTCAATAATATAAAAAATGCATTTCGTACCTAAAAGAATACATAATGAGCCTCCATTAGAAGGATCAGTTGATTAACACTGTTACAAAGACTTTGACAGTTCTATTTCCACACGCATATCTGTAATTAAAGCTGAAAGCAGAAATTACGAAGTTTATGACATACAGCGGACAGTCATCTGCATATCAGCCTCCGCGAATACATGAAAAAACACCCTAACAGCAGACAATCTGTTCATAAATATATAATAACGATAAAAGAAAATGAATTATGACATTTATACTACCCCAAAGGTCAGTACTATGTTCAAAAGAGCCCGCTACCAGACCCTATCCTGAGGAGTCATCATACTGTCATTGTAATTACTAACACCAGTCTCCCAAGCCTTTTCTCTCCATTCGGAACTGATACATTTTCCACCCATATTCTCATATCGTATTATCTCTCGTTCGTCCAATCATGCATATCCAGCTAGGAGTCTCTAAGTCCCAAGAGCTACAATCCGAAAAGCTTTTGACCACTAGTGTTCCGAAAGCATCGTTTGCTGTTATGTGGGTAGGAAGATACGCTAGTGGATAGAGGCGTCTCGCTTGTACGTCATCTACTCCTCTGTAATCCTTGTAATGTAGTCGTTGTGATACTTAGATGAAGCAATTCACATTGAATACTTGTATGCTTATTATGAGCAAACCAAATACCAAGCATAGCTCACGTAACACTGTTTCCTTGTGAAATTAGCGAGCCAGAAATCTCAGCAGTGCAATGCGTCACACAAAGAGGACGACACATCCTGGTGGCAGACAACTTGTCACGCGAAATTAATTTCGTCGGGATCGACCGTGAATAACTTGCAAGTTTCCTTGTTTGTTCGCATAATTAAACAAAATCCCAGGAAACAAGACTTGGTGTAACTACTCACAGTCCTCACTTTGATTCTCGTGAATTGCATTATCTTGTGACAAATGCTTCTTATTTAACTCCCTGTCGATCTCTATAATCGACTATTCACACGTAACAGATCAATATTTTCTTATGTAGACTACATATTTAATAACATTTTACATGCGTTCTCCTTCTTCCTTTCGCAAAAATGGATAGGCTATAAACGTGTTCCGCACACTTGGTCTTTTACACACTCAACACCGATCCAGAGAACTTTCGTGTTCTGTTATTAAATCAATTTATATTTTGATAAAGGTATCTCCTATTACAGACGTCACTATTTTAGAACGTTTGCAGCAAGTGGCTTTTAAGACCATTGTTTTTGTAAGCTAAATTATTTTCAAGACCGTTCACGTTGCTGTGGAACTCCTACTAAAATACTAGAGAACAGCTAAATGAATTTAATAAATTTAAGAAAAACTGTAGAATTATTTCAATTTTTTTCGAAATCGACCAATAATAACGAGCATTGTTCACAAGGTCGAGATCAAATACCGACAAACTGGTCATACTGCCACGCTATGCGCACATTTACTAACTTGTTTAACATAAGGATACTTATTTAATTGGTAAAATAATTAATGTCTTGGCACTCCAGTAAACCCTGGAAATTTTAAATGCATTCGGAATGATTGTCAGTATATATAAAGTGAAGACATCACTTGGAAAACCCAAGCGTTCATGGCAGCGAGGGTGTGGACTGGATTTGTCCAGATCAGAATAGGAATCACTGGCAGGAAAATGTGAACACGGTACTAAATGTTTTGTTTCCATAAAAGCTGGTAAATTTCCTGGCCAGCTGAGCGACTAAAAGTTTTTTAAAAATAAATCTGTTCTATGGAGTGATATTAATAAAGGCTGAGATCACCCTGACGACCTCTGAAACGCCAGTCTATTTTTAAAAGACTCACCAGAGCAACATCCCAGAAGACAGTCATCCTCATACTCCCCGCCATGAGAACCTAAAATCTCATAAAATCAATTACGTTGCGTAGAAACAACTTTAGGTCTATACCTACGATATGAAATTTCACGAAACTCCTCTAATTAGTTTCGGAGATAAAACCTTTAGACAGATTGACACTACTCCCATTCTGCGTTCATTTTATATAATTTGTGCGAAGAAGGCATACATTTTAAACAGGGCCATTTATTATTTAAACTGATACCCCCTTGTAATAATCTGACTTCACGGAAAAATATCTGGTTACCTTGTGACAACTCAATAGAGTCTGAAGTTTCACAACTAACGAACCAAGACAAAAGACGATTCATTTAAAAGAAGAATAAAACTGCAGCCACTTTCCAAAGTATATAACGATGAGAAATTTTTGCCAACTTCGGAAGACGTCACATTAACTTGGCAATAATCTGAAAGTGAAATGTGAAGAGCGTTGTAGCCGGAACTAAGTTTAGAAGAAATTAGGTGAGAATGAGGTTCCCACAGCCGGGCGGAAGTCTAATATGCTAATTTCATTAAGGCTCTCCCTGTGGACAACGGAGGTAGTATAATTCGATAACTGAAGAATATCAGAAGACTATAAAAAAAGGGGAGGATAAATAGCTTCGAAGTTACAGAAAAGATAGGCAACGAATAAAAATCTTACTGAAATAAAATCAATCTCAGATTTTGTCCATTGGTAAAGATTTTAGCGCCCTAGATTTTTATCCAATCTGTATGCTTTACTGGAATTTAAAATTTTCTTTGAAGTTCTGTTCTTCAGAGTCGCCAAAGACATAACGTGTCATTCAAATATACATAAAATATTTTGTTGTCATGGTATATGAGGTTGAATGTGTCTGAAAGAGGATGCTGAGAAAAACATCCGAACCTAAGAAAGCTATAAAAATCTGCATAATGATAAATTCATTAATGTTTATTCTTCACCAAATATTATTAGGGTAATTAAATTAGCGATTCTGAGATGGGAAGGACATGTAGCCTGCATTTAAGATGTCACAGATGCATATAAATATTAGGTGGAAAATATAAATGGGAAAGATCACTTTGCAGACCTAGACGCCGATGAGATAATAATATTAAAATGGATCTTAAAAATAATAGGGGTTTGGACTGAATTTGCGTAATTCAGGACAGAGACTAATAAACACGATAACGAGCTATCGGATTCAACAAAATGCTATGAATTTCCTGACAAGGTTAGCGACTATTAGCTTCTCAAGAAAGACTCTAATTCATCGAGTTACTACCGTGTTTGTAGGGCACAGACATGAACACAATGAAACCTTTGGCGTATTTCGAAATTCTTTTCGAAACGCACCAAAAATTCGATATTAAAAGTAAATATTCAATGTGGTTTCTAAAGTGTTAGATTAAGTCTAAATATTTGCGATTTCACCTGGTGACTGTAGCTTGAAGTACAATAGGGTATTAAAAATTGCAGTCAGGACTACACTGCCGAAAACAGACGTTGCATTAACGGGTTTACCGTTTTCGCGTCAGTCGAGTCTGAAGTTAGTTCGGATAAAGCTAGACAAAAGAAGAGCGCATAGCGGCAGAAGACTAAGAAAATTACTTAGTGTCTTTTCCTGTGATGTTTTCCCGTCTTTCCCGCCTGTTAGATCCAGTATCAACCCTCTTCAACTAAGATTCTCTGAGCGAAGTTTCGTGTTCTGACGTCACTCTTACATCAGAGAGCTCGATGCTGTTCTACATGTACCCTGAAGTTGAGTAAACACCAGGCCTTTGCCAATTAGTTTTTAAAGCTGAAGTTTAAATTAGACATTTAACAGGCGGAAGAAATCAAATAAGCTACAGAGTGTGATGAAGAGAAATAATTGGCTATCTAACAGGATACGAAGGTGTAGCTTTTTACAACAATCTGTTCGCTACTTCGTGACGATGGATATCAATGTGATTTTCCAACTCCAAGGAACATAGTTCTTGTTGGGAAGTGAACAGTTTCTCAGCTAGTCAAGATGTTTCTCGCCTTAAGACACACGAAACTTGAACATTGCATTCACAACAGATGATCATTGGTCCCTATCCTGAGCCACATTAATCCAGTCATAATTTTCAAAGCCAATTTCTCTAATATCCACGTACAGGGTATTTTTCCATCAGGCCCTAGGATTTTCTCCATTACTATATTATTTCCTACCTATGTGTCCTTCCCTTATTTCTCCCTCATTCCTCTCATTTTATCTAAATTTCTCTTCAGCTTTCTTCTTTCATTCTTTCTTTATTGATTTATTTCTTTGCTGTACAATTTCGTACTCTCTCCACCTTCCATCCTTTCTTTCTTATTTATTTTCTGTGTTTAAATATGACACGAACACACGTATTTAAGCATACTTCGTTCAAATCAACATAAATCTAAAAAAGTTTTAGGTAAAAAGTCGCTAAGAGCACATAGTTACAAGAATAGAGCCACGAGAAATATCAGCCGTGATTACGTGCCACATAATTCCGTTTTCCCCGAAGTCGGAGCCCATTTAGACCTAAATACCCCGGCAAACGATCATTGAACTAGCTTCTATAATATAACACAGATAATGTACCACTACGTTTTTCTTTCTGTATTTCAAACTCTTTGTGTGTAATAGATTTAAGCAGGAAGTGACATTACCTTGTCTCAAAACTCCTATTAATTCCGGCCACCCGAAATATCAGGGCCAGTAATGAAAATTTCTCGTTTTGGGAACGCACGGCTTCACATGGCGCTGTTTTGAACAGCGAATACCTCCACTCCTCTCGCGCTCTTGCGTCCATGTTAGCAAGTGCTCATCCAGTTTCCGAGCGATCGGACATAGCAATTTACTCTATAATCTGTGCTCGAGAGGAAACTAAGTGTTTAAACATCAGTTTGTTCTGTACATAGCATACAAAATCCTCTGCACATCTAGCACACAGACAGCCTGATCAAGAAACAAGTCAACTAACTCCATGGGATAGTCACTATTGAGAAGCTAATAGCTGTTCAGCTAGCCAAGAAATTATTTGTCCATATCCTGAGATATAATCCAACCCACATCCTCAAATCCTATTTCTATAATAAATATTAATAATTTTATTTCTTCACATCAAAGCGCAGAAGAAATCAACCGTTTCTACGTCCAAATTAAACAATTTCAATTCCACATTCGGTATTTTACATTAAATATGTCCAAACCACTTTACAGAATGTTTATGTCCCAGATGGTTTGAAAAATGTAAAGCACGAATAGCTTTAAGAATCAGTCCGTACCTCAAAGAAAACAACAGGTCTGCATTACAAACATCAGCAGGTTGATGCTGTTTAGAAAAATAATATTTTTTTTTACCCCGAGTCATTCAAAACCATACAGTTGGCAAAACGGGAAGTTATTGAGTGTTAAAGCGAATGGTACATAGTTATATATAGTTGCTACTGTGCTTTAAAGAGTCTTGCTGTGATGTACATTTTCTGTATCTCTGTGCAGAAGGTTCGCCTATAAATTGATCACGCATACAATACTCATACTTTCTGTCACATTCCCTATTCGCTTTGTTTCACACTATATACAATATATTTCGATGAAAAGGAATTTCCATGCATGTGCGTTTGGAATCCTTTAATTGGATTTGAATTGGAGTCAGGATGAGCGAGGAATGAGGTAGCTGTGTTAATAGAGGGGTGATTTCACGAGAGTACAAACACACTGGATTGTGATGGAACACACGTGCATGACAGATTCCATGGTTCAAACATACGACGGGGCAGAGTACTGCCCTCTTCACAAGTCAATTAATTCTACTTAAGTCTGTAGTGACTCGGTAAGGCGCTCAACGTTTGGTTTGCGTACCAAATACGAATTGATTTACGTGAGTTAATTATTTAAGCTAGCACATCGGTTTGAGAGCGCCAGTCAACCGATTATCTAAAACGTAATGTCTTGAGAAACAAAAATGGAACAGGTAACAAATTAAATAAGCCCGTACAAACAGTATACATGAGTTTCAAATGCGCTACCTAAAATACGTAAAATCTTGTACGAAATCGTACAGAGAAGTAACAGAAATCATAAAACGGAAGACACAAAACAAAATTATACAGTGATCTGTATCCTTTAACGTTATTTTCTGAACTATATAGTTTCTCATGGGAGAGATATTGTGAATAATGAATCTTTAAGGGTGCGAAAATAATTGCCCATAGCGTGTTTAAATGTACTTATTCACCATTTGTCAGTAAAGACTTAGAAAATCCACTATGATCAACCGGAACAGTACAGTTTGAGGGAAAAACCAGTGTCATCCAGTGACTGATTCTTGATTTAAAAGAAAATCTGGCAGCCCTGACGTTTGATGTTTTACTGAAATGTGACTTTATTAGTAGGTAAGATCTGCACACATAAAGGTTCATATAATTGCCACAGTCATTGTGCAGTAAAAAGAAGAATGTAAGAAGCAGTACTCGACTAGACAAAACCAGCAAACGTTGAAGACAAAAAGAATAACATTGCGAGCAATCTGTAAAGCGACTGGAAGAATTTGAAAGTGGCGAAGTGGAACGATCGACATTTATGGAATGTGTGAACAAGAAAAGAGGAATAATAAGCATTCTTACTCGCTGTGTGACAACAGAATGTGGCGGACCACGATTTTTCCAGAGATGATCTCACAGTTGAACATAACTGGTTCATATTTCGGGCAAGCTAAATTAAATGCAAATTTTCGTAATGCAAGTATCTGTTTTGTACACTGGAGCAGACTGTGCAGCAAAGAAAACATCTGACTCAAAACAAATTAATTGCATGTGCTTCGGTATATAAATTACAGTGATGTAAAAATTGGTAGGATGCGTGTGATAAGAAAATCTGTTCATAAGGTAGTATATTTGCGTCATATTGTGAATTAGGTTAATATTTTAATGTTTTCCGTCAAATCACAATTTTAATAAGATAATAAAATATAAAATATTTAAAATATCATTTCACGTTCCGCATCGAATGATCGATTTACAAATTGGAACGTCTCTTACGACATGTTTCGACCCGACATAGTAATACTTCTAGATGTCTTCCGCTATACACGTCATGTCTCTATCAACTCATCACCGGTATGTTTTATTAAATTCATTTTAATTTCATTTTACTTGTACACTCTACTATTTATTTACTTCCATCATTTTGTTTTCTATATTACTCCATATTTATTAATGTTTTATTTAAATCATTGTTTTACAGACTAATATTGAACATCAGATAAACCACGCCATATAAAAAAACAATACTTTCGTTCTAATATATAAGCGTAATCTGATAAGAACATTTCAATAAACTGCATAACATTGTAAATGATTGTAATTCGAGTTTTAAATTTACCAATCTAATTTATACCTGAGGACGGTTAAATATAACCGAAACATGTCGTAAGAGACGTTCCAATTTGTAAATCGATCATTCGATGCGGAACGTGAAATGATATTTTGAATATTTTATATTTTATTATCTTATTAAAATTGTGATTTGACGGAAAACATTAAAATATTAAAAAAATCTGTGTAGCTTTGGACAGAAACGTACTACCAGGAAGAAGGCTCTCGTGAACACGACAATAAACCTTCGAGTTCTACACCGGACGGCAAATTTATGTAATGGTGATCTATCAGATTCTCAAGAATTACTCTTGTCTGTGTAGATATTTAGTGCAATTCGTTGTGCGCAGAATTTGGTTTAGTCTACGAAATTGACATCATCAGCGTAGACGAGTAGGTGATGGATTAATAAATTAATTAATTCAATATTATTTAGGCCTATACGCCA
Source organism: Zootermopsis nevadensis (assembly GCF_977971745.1). Lineage (NCBI taxonomy): Eukaryota > Metazoa > Arthropoda > Insecta > Blattodea > Termopsidae > Zootermopsis > Zootermopsis nevadensis. Next base: position 19,436,621 of record NW_028259154.1, on the reverse strand, counting down.
ATGCAAAAACAAATTAATTTATATAATTCAACACATAAGTAAGTTGCACGCTGCAGTTCACTGCAAGCAAGAAGAATGGTATATGAATCTGGTTCCGCCCTATCTGCAAGCAGAATTACCGAAGATTCGGTTTTTCAACTTTTGGGTTTGTCTTTACTAAAATATGCGTACTCCTGTCCATTTGAGGAAAAATAAAATAGCAACAACCCCTTTGTTGAAGAAACAATACGCGGTACGAATATACGAATATGTTTTCAGAAGGATTCTGACAGTACTCCCCCAAGGTTTTATAATCTTCAATGGATGAGCGAGAGGTCCGGTAAGCGTCCATACCTGTTCCAGTATAATCCAGTACACACACACACACAAATTCATCCAGACTGAGCACGAAATCCCAGATACAAAACCACGCTTATTTTGTAATCCCCCACGAGTAAGAAGAATTAAAATACCTTGTGCATTGTGCACGAGCCAGATGTTCGGGCGGGGGGGGGGGGCACATGGCACTGGGATTCTGTCATGTCCACATAAATCAGAAATGTCCACTGCGATCTTTAACTGAATGCGCAGTGAAAAACGAGCTACACGACGATCCGTGTTATTCTTCAACAGTTAACAGCTGAAAAATGTATTGCTTTTTTAACTCGAAGCTTCATGATCATGTCCACAACAGTCTGCCTTTATAGCCCGTGTTTAAATCATTAATTCACGCCCCGTTTCTCTAACTATAAGTCAAAAAATATCTTCTGACATACAATGGCCTACAACGTGGTTTCTACCGTTGACTTTTCCCTGAAAGAAAATTATACCTGCATTTGTTACTTCGCACATACCTACAGCGTGTTCCACTCATCCCATTTCTTATGTTTCAGCCCTAAAAGTATAAAGATCGGTGTCTTCTGGGTTGTAGCGCCGTGCAGCCTGGTACAAGATTACCAACGTTTCAGAGTCATCAGTGCAATAACTCATCGTTCTGACGATGGAGGCAGCAAGGACCTCTGAAAAGTTGGTAAACTATCAGAATACATGGCATTACAACCCAGAAGACAGCCACCATTTTAGTATAATCTTTATCCACCAGTTTCCAGGGCACAGGTAGAACTGATGGACATCCCCTTATCCGGAAAACTGATTAAAAAGAAGGGATGTATGGCTTACTTAAGACTTCTTTTGCAGTAGGCCTGAACAGTGTTCCCATCATCTTTGGTTAGGTAGAGGCACGTGAGTGCAGTTGCACTATGAGAGGCGCAAGGGTGGATTTGACTAGCTTAGCTGTGGCTTCCAGAACTTGTTACAGGGGTATTCAGACATCAATCGAGCTGTTCCGACAGTTACAGAATAGGAAGTAGATTGGACACAGCCCGTCTTAGAATTCAATATCAAATTCTGATCATTCAAGTCGCTTCTAGAACGACTTCCGGCCGGACAATCTCGGGTTTTCAATTTCTGATTCTCAACCAGAATTTCCTTTTCGATGTGACGCTCGCGTCGAAATTAAGAGAGAAATATCTTAATAAAAAAGAATTTTTCTTCGAATAGGTTTCAGGCTGTATTTTCTGTCGTTAGTGTTGTTGGACTTCGGTCATCGCCTAGCATTGATCTTCTTTTATGAATACAACGTATCGAAACAGTTGCAGTTTACGAAAAATGTCTTTTCAGAATCGCAGCCGACAGACAATGTTCAGGTATTCAATAACAGTAGCTGTAAAGTACCAACGTCAGGAACGTTTATAGTGACCTCTATATTGTAGTGCGTTAAATATCTAATAGAACAAAGGAATGGAAAGGTGTACTCGAGGTTCGAGTGCAAATATTTCACAAATTTCTCATTTTAGATGCATACATAATGTTACAAAACTGACTGACAACACAGTGCATAACCACATTATTTTTGTTTGTATTTAGTTAAATACGATTGGCTTATGGCCGAATATTGTTGGATGATATGGGTTGGGCATGTAGTACGTAAGCAAGAATAAGTACTGTGTATACAATTTTAGTCGTAAACCTAAAGGGAAGAGTCTATTTGGAAGAGAAATGCAAAAAAAGAAGGGTAATATTAAAATACATATTTTTATGAAACAGGACAAGGCTCAGCGGCGGGATCTATTGAACATGGTAATGAGTACTGGTATTACATTAAAGGTGGGAAATTTATTGACCAGCTGAACAATTACTAGCTTCTAAAAGTAACTCAAGTCAGCTCCATGGTTGGTTGGTCGGTCGGATAGGCATGGACTTCCATACTTGTATTCATCAGACACAATATCCTGTTACATGACTTCAACATGATGGATTGTCATTTTGCTAATGGGTTTATATAACTTAGTATGATATGTTTTCTTATGACCAAGCTAGTTAATTCGGTCAAGAGGTTAAACGTTGTTCCAGGATGTTTATAGACACAAGAAAACCGACACAGCTCTGTGGTTCCAGAACGCTTATATCAACATTGAATCCCTTCGCCATGAAGCAGTCCATAGGCTTCATTGCGATGTTATTATTCAACGCCGTATCATATGAAGCGACGCAATAAACCTTTAGGGTAATTACACTGGAAATAAAAGATTCTTTATTACATCACGTCATATTTTTTTATATTGATTCGGGGCATCGTGAATTTCAACGGCGAGATGCCAACAATTCAAGTCAGGAAGGGATTTCGGTTTGAATTCATTCGGCACGAACCGGAACTGCTTGGTTAGGTTAAGTCGAATGGGGCTGTGGTGATGTTGGTGGCATAGGGATTCGTGTAAAGGGTGGGTTCTTGGGGAGGCTTGAAGGGGGGGGGGGAGAAAGGAGCCTGCTGGAAGTGGGAAGACTCGAGCATAAACGGTCCTGTGTGTGTGACAGAGAGAATTGTGGTGAGTAACGACAAAGTTGTTAAAAAGTTTCTGGACTAAAGCCACGAAATTTGCTGACCATGACTGGAGGAATTTCTGTACCGCGGTCTGTTCCTTTCTCTTGGCCGTCGCCTACAAACTCCATCCTATTCTCCCGTCTTATCTTCCTTCCTTTCAACAATTCCTTCCCTTCTCACAACAACTATTGCAATAAGGGCCTTGGATTCCATTGTAGCCCATTATATACACTGGTAGAGTAGGAGATGTTTTGAACGTTTTCCATATGTAGACAAACTACATCTTCATTCTTGAGATAGAACAATGGAAGACAAAGAAATCTTGTTCTTGGGTACAATTCATCTGGATTTAAAAATACGCGAAACAGCTTCAATTTAACTTGAAGCAGAAATAGTTTTGACATTGTTTCCTGCTCTTTAAAAATTATTTTTCGGATGAATTGCTGTACTATTCCTTCCCTCCAGATTCCTTCTAAGTCACCGGTTTTTAAGCCCAAATCTTAACCGCTTGTCTGTAATTTCTCACTGAGGATTTTGACATGCACGTTATAATATTTCTGGGAGAAAACTTCTTCACAAATAAATTCATGTCACACTTCTTAAAAATTCTTCCCCCCTTCTCATTTTGTTGCTTCAGTTGATGTGAATAATCGGGGGGGGGGAAGGGGGGAGGTTCGAAAATGCAAAACTTGACTGATTATATTCTTCCTCATCCCCATCAAAAATGAAAAAGTTCCGGACGAAGTGAAGGGAGACAGAAGGAGTAGGAGTAGGGTGAAAATTTTTAAGTTTCCGCCTTTTAATTAAGATCAGAGCTGCTGGTACAAGATGTTTGCTGGCAAGAGTACACTTTTACCCCCTGTTGATTTCCCATCTCCAAACCCATCGCCTACTATAACCACGTCCGTCTCTCACCCAGATGAGCTCTGCTATAAGAATGGATCCACTCTACTTCTTCTCCTTACTCTCGCTTCAAGTCAATTAATTAATTGAAGAGGGTGGGTTAATTAGGTGGAAGACGGCTGTGGCGGTTTGCTCCTGTCGCCGCGCTTTGCATGGACTTCTGAGAAATGGAATTACTCCGGAGCCCGCAGTTTCATATCATCATAAAAGAGAATTACGGCTTCGAAACGAAGACTATTAGAAAACTGTACGGTCGATATTCCATTGATATATTCAGTGTTTTTCCTTAAACCTTTGAAGCCCGTGAAATCGTGCTGTTATCATGGCGATGTTAAGTTGCGTTCTAGTTATTAATCTCTTATGCTGACGTCAGTTGTGTGTATCGATGTGAACACTTTTCAATTTTAGAATCGATACATCTACTAGCCTGCGTGATATTAAAAAGTAAATAATGTTATGTAAATGAGTTGGTAGTTTTATTTACATAAAAGCGAAAGAGTAATTTGATAGACAAGTCGTTGGAAAAAAAAGAAAAGGAAAAGGAGAGGAAATTGGAGACTTTAAATGTCATCACGCCATTACGTTCTTTTTCCGCCCAATTCTGTAAACATTTCCAAGTAAAAATTTGTTACAAAACAACATTTAATTATACCTATAAGTACCTTCAGAAGGAAAGAAATGCAAAGTAATTTTCGATTGTGTTCACAGTGTCAAAAGCTTTCGTAATAGCGTTGCTTTATATTTGACACAAGACGTTTGCTTTGAAATAAGTTCACAAACTTCCCTCTCGTAAGAGATGTTAAGATTTATAAGAGAGGGCAAATGGAAAAATTAAAAAAGTAACAAATGTAAAGTATAAATACATAATAAAAATAAATATGTGAATGACCCAAATACGAGTTCTATAACATACACTTAGTTACTGGGGTTTTTAGAAGCAAATATGTGATGATTTATACTACGAAGTCAAAGTGAAAACAATTATATGTACTCACGTATTATAAGAACGTCTTCATATATAGTTTAAGTTAAGATTAGATGTTCGGATGTAATAACAATTTCCTTGCATAAAATACAAAAGTCTTCCATTCCATCACCAATAAAAAACTAATCTTAAAAACTGTAAAAATTGTAACAGATATATATGAAATCGGAATATTTTCAGATTTGCGTTTATTAGAAACACGATCCCTTGCTAACGCTGTTATTAATTATCCATAAGATTAATCTTAATTAATCAAAATTTGTTTATCCAGTTGGATCACTTGCCCAAAGTGTCAAATGATCACCGCTGGTTTGTTGCTTGGCAACCACTTAACGTGTCAAGGGACCAAAATGTGGCGTAACGAAGATATGTATAACAACAACATCATCATCACCATCATCATGTAGCTCTCAAGAGGTTGGCGGCTTGTTGGCTGGTTCCTGCCTCATGTATGAAAATACGTGCGTACATATTTAAGCATGCATGCCTAGCTCTTGATCTATCCACAGATAGATCTTTATCTACAATTGTTTTTTTTACTAATTCATTTCTCCTGCTGAGATAACATTCCCTGCCCTTAAACATATACCGAAACCTAACCATACAGCCAGTGGCTATTCAATTTACCGATTGAGATCTCCCACGAAACCAAAATTCCTATTATTATTTTCTTTAATTCACAATAAAAAACATATAATTGAGGAGATAAGCTCAGTGACCAAAGCGTTGACTTGGTCCACGTATTGTCCAGCAGCTGCCTTTAGGAGAAAATTCAGGGTAGAGAGATTTATTTACAAGACCCTGGAAATTGTGAACCCAATATTTTCATCACCTCTATCGACCGACACCAAACAACGGATGCTGTCATATCAATTTGGCTCTAGGATGTGGATTTATATCGGCACTCTAGTGAATTTTGCAACATTGTGAGAAAGCGCGAGAGAGAAGTCTCGTGTGTGAGTAAAGTCTCACTCACAGAGAGATCCGGAAATATGGAAGGCCATGTCAGATCTATTTCAGCTCTGGGGTTCAATAACTCGAGTTGACACAATTCTTGGAGCGGAAATGACAACCGAAAACGAAATGGGTAAGGCCATACAGGGAGCTGTTATTTCGATACAGTCTGGATGCTATAACGCCATCTTCTGACGAGATTTATTGAGTAGGTCTAAAGATACATTAAACTTTCGAATCTTAAGGTTTTCTATTCTGTAGAAATCTATAAAATTGTACACATTCTGGTTGAAGACTTCTTATAAAGACTGAATCTTTAGAATCGACGAACTTATGATCCTATCATCGAGGCACACATGAAAGTTGTCATAGACAGATACAGTTCAAACTTCGAAAATCTGTAGAGAAGAGTTCCTCTTTAAAAGCTGATAGCCATATTAGGATTTTAGGTTTTCACGGCGGAGAGTCCAAAGATTTTTATAAACGTAGTTTTTCGAAACACCCTATCAAACAGAACAAATATGGTACTGGAGTTTGCTGCGTTCATACAGACAACAAAGCCTACCGGCTAGAACGTTTGCCGTATTTAGAAAGCCGAATTAACCGTCGTTTTTATTCCACTACACCAATATCATGAAGGAAACGTCCACTGCCTGAGTTGTACTTCACATGCACGACGTTTCGGGAGAAGTGTCTTGTTTTTATTTTGGATAATGCTCATTATCTGACGTAAATTTGTGTCAACGTCCGTGCAATAAATCAGCCTTTAAGAAAATCACGACTTACCTCATGGGCGAACAAAGGACGTGTATGTGATCTACGGACAAATATAAGCAGTTTCATTTTATTGAATATACGAGATCGTTTTGGTACAATATGGCCTTAAACAACTTTATGGCGTATTTTTAGGAAGATGTCACATAGGGGAGTTTGTGTCCGTGGTCTCTATAGCTGATTATGGCCAAATGTCTCACTTTGTGGACGACTTTATGTACTTTATATTGCAAAAGAAAACTGATACCGGCCGTTTTGTTCCTGATCCGCTTAAGTTAAGCAATGAAACACAATCCAGCAGATTTACGAGGCAAATAATCATAATATTATGAAGCATAAATCTGAACTAAGCTCGGTTAAACACTAATACTATTTGGCTACTTACGTTTTACAACATTACATCTACTACAAACTTCTACCGACCAGTCCACACGACCCCCGAACCCAGAAGAACATCTTAATCAACTACTCATTTCGTTTCTTCATTAACACCAATTTAACAGCTACAAAGGTTCTGTGACTGTAAATGATAATTGGGTAAGACGCGGGAGGAATCCGTGGTAACTAAATGTACCACCCGCTTTAACTTTCAATAATCCTGCATTTCGGTAAGTATTTGATCATAAATCATGTAAACCGTTTTAAAATAGATCGTATACCAAGTCGTGAATCGTTCAGTGCTTTCTGAAACAGAGTGTAATAAACAGATGTTAAGTTTCTCCAGTCAACAATGTCCGTATTGTGACAAACAAAATTAAATACTTAACACTGAGACAGTTAATCTAAATTTGATTCAACGCTCATTTTTTTTTCTTTTTGTAGTAACTTTACAACATTTGAACTGGTCTTTCGACCTCGCCATTTCGAAACAATGGGACCAACGAATGTTATTCACCCACACCACCGACAAGCGGATTTGCCCCACATTTTTTGGCAGTGGCGCCTGAATCAATAACAGACACAGACCAACTCCAATGCTCGGTATCACATTGTACTCTGTACGTCCTCCCAGTACTTGGAATGGGTAGACAGAACATTCGATCACCTATGATTTTTTTTTATTTCTGATTTACAACCCGGGAAACAGCATGACTGTCTGCAAACCATGGGCTGGATTAATAACAAATTACGAGACAGACGGTGAATTATAGACTTTTTCCAAAATTCCTAATCAAATTTCGGATGTATTTTATAGAGTCGGCATAAGTATTTCGCTTGATTATTATTTTCACTTAAAACACCTTAAGGGCCTTATGAGAATTATAATCTACAACATAAAAATGGCTATTGTAATTCAACAGAAAATGGTTTCTTTCTTCCTTTCCTTTATCCGTTTCGTGACTCTATCTCCTTTAACAATTATGCTAAACGCTGCCTAAAGATGACAGCACTTTTAAAAATACATTTTTGCCAAGTAGCGTCCTTACTGATAATACAGCCAGTAATCCATTAGACACACACACGTAGTCAATCACAAACCATACCCGTAACACAGATACATTACACGTGTTACTTTTTTAGGTTAAGGAAGGCTGGATCATGAACCTGGGCATTCAACACAACACAAAAATCGACGGCAATCAGACTCCATTCACTTGTAGGTTTTCATGGAGTGGTGATTATGGATTATCACTTTCATAAATGTATCCAACTATAATTACGTAATGTAATTATTTCCAACCGTTCATACAAAAACTTTCCTAACAAATAATTATTAGCAGATTAATTTCCGGGAAACACTTGCTAGCACTCATTTCAGAATTCTGACTCCCCATCCAACGTCTAAGACATAAATAACTGCATTTTACCTGTTGTTTTGTTATCTCTCATGATAAGAGAGGGACACAGGTATAATGAGAGTTTTACAAAGCAGGGAACAGATAATATTTGGACTTGAAGACAAATGAAGGAACAGGAGGCTGGAGAAAACTATACGATGTGAAGTTTCTTAATTTGCACTCCATTTTCTTTCTCCGGTCGCCAATAACAGAATTCAAAATAATGTTAATTTACGCGGTATATTACCTAACCTCATTAAGCATGAAGCTCATATAAATATTATGTAAGATTTCAGTTCTTACCTCAAAGAAAACACAATGCTTCTCCATTACAAATATTGATTGGATAACGATATTCAGGGAAGCAATTGCTATTTAATCTGAGAATCATTCGAAGCCCATAAACTTACTCTACGGGTAAAAATGCAGAGATAACTTAAAGCTAGTGGGAAACCTACGTACAGATGCCACTGTGCTTTCAACAGCTGAGAACATGTTAATTTTTAGTGTTAGAATTCATAATCCCGAGGATCTTAATTAATATAACTTTACTTATGCCACTTTTATTCGCATGTTTTGTGTCAATACGAGGTTATGAAGTTGGATGGAGTAAATTTGCTATATATCACCAGGTGACAGAGTCGTGATACGGACAGGCGACCTTTTAACCTATTGTTACACGTGTCACACTTAGTTGTAGCACCACATGCTGATACTTAGAGTTTAAATTAACCTGTCGCATCTATTTATACACGTATAAACAGTACTCAAAAGAGTGACATATGTAGCTACAAGGGCACAGTAGTTTACACTTTCTTTAGAATTTGTTACTTTACGAATAAGATAAAATCTCTTGCAGTGTGTAAAACTCGAATATCCTTCCGACTACCTACTCTTTACTGAATACAGATATATCATACTGTCAAGATACTGTACTTATGTAATGTTACAACTAATAACCGGATACATTCCACATAGTAATCCTTTGTAAGTATTCGGTGAGTGCATTTCTTGGGTAATAATCCTTTGTGTTCAGAGACACGACGCTATGACGCAAAGCCCGCTTGTCCGGGTAAAGATTTGGGCGTTTATAACTCCGTCATAAACATTAATAATTGTTAAAGCAGTTTAACTACCCGCCACTATAATTTTGGAATAACAAATTCATTAAGTATAATTCTTTTAATATAAAAAAATTAGATCAGTTGAAAATCCCCGATGGTTAGACATCAGTTTGGGGCCTTACGCGTTTATGGCAATTAAATATAATATCAGTTTTAAATAAATTATATATTAAGGTATATAATGGATTAATTTGCCTCAAGATATGTACTACTGGCGGGTCGTTATGAACCTTCACGTTTCAGAAAAGGCAGCGAATTCTTGACTACTCAAGATGTTAATAGATTCTCAAAAATAAACATGTTCCTAGAAGTTACATGTGAAGAAACTTGAATTGAAAATAGAATTATCTCACTTTCTCCTTGAAAACGCATAGAATATCCATTCTATCCTTTTAGAAAGCAAACACGCCATCAGCTTTCCTAATCGATTGTGATACGACAACACAAGAAGTTATGAGTGGTTACTGGTTGCGCGTGTAATGTTTAAATATAAAATAATACTTCATATACAATTTTCAGGTATATTTATAATCTGTCTCTATACAGTATTTCACTTGCCTAAATCCAACGGTTCTTTAGTCATTTCAACAATCAAAAATAAATGTAGCTGCACAGTTTGAGCAGTCAGCACCTAGTTATTCTACATAAAATGGAGAAAATAAAGAAAAAATTTAATCTATATTATCCAACATCTACTACCGCGTAACTTCGCAGAATTTTATACTTAAATGGTGCTTCCAACACTTTGCACGACTTACAAGGCTGTTTCAGTGTGAATCAGTTTTATGAGAATCCATCACCTACTTTTAACGGTTTTCGCCAGAAGCCCTCAGCTTATCTGTCTTTATATATTTAGAAAGAAAGGATAAATTGGCAGAATGCTTCAGTAACCAACCGATTCTTCGCTAGTACCACTTGACATTCTATAAAGTGGGCAACTGTTAGACAAACTATACACAATGTAGAAATCAATCACTTCTACCATTAATGTTGATTAGATTGGAAATGGTAATGTTGATGAATTCAGTTATGTTGGCAGCCTTGATAGATGTTGTGATTCTATACACAAACAGAATTTCCAATCACATAATAATACAATACATAAAACATCAGAGGAGAATTGCATAAACACTGTTATTGTAGTTCTGTTCTACATACATACTGTTCAGTCCAAATAAATGACTACAAGGTAAAGTGAATTGTCCACATAAAATAAAAATGTCATTGAAGAAATATATTTGGAGAGCGACCGATTACGGACACAAAAGAAATGTTGAGTCTGAGATATAAATTTGTACCATCGCTTTTCTTGTCAGGGTTCGACACAGTTGCCGGATTGGGATTCGAGTTTGTTTTCGGGTTAGAGGTATGGCTGAGAAAAGTAATTCTGAGAAGTGATTTCATTAACAGAAATCATACTGTGATTATCACAATACTGACAGCCACAATTTATTCTCCTTACACACATTTCATTCTACCTCCGTGGAACAAGTTACGAAAAGCCGATTTTTGAAACAATTTCCAATCTTTTATGAAAATCTAATGTTCGCTTTCATGCTTAGAAGTGCCAGCTATTTGACACTACTCTGAGCCAATTTGTAACCTAGTCAATACCCTTACATTTCATTTCTTTTAATCTTTTACAATATTATCCTCTCATTTACGCTTACATCTCCTAATCGGCCTCTTAACGTCAGGTTTTCCCATCTGTATATATTCATTCCACAGTATTTCACTTCAATTAATGTGACAGACGCCTCTTATTCAAATTCAGCTTTAATCTCTTACTCATCTAACTGTCTGCTTTCATTCCGCTCCTCAATGGACATTGAGATCAGTTCCAAAATTCAACACTGGTCATTTACGAATTTGCAGTAAGTAGTAATAAGCACACGTAAAACGTCTTGACCGTTTGAAGCCCGACGTTCATTTAAATACCGTTTTAAAATTCAGCTCTCTCTCCTCAAAAACACAATGCATCTCCATCATAAGATCCAATTAGTAACTGCTGTTTAAGGAGACAGCCTAACGCTATTTATCTTAGGAATTGTATGAATCCCCCGTGTGTGGGAAAACGCAGGGCTACTGTTTGTTAAAGTTTGTGGTACATTTAAGTACAACTGTCCTTTAAGCAGTTAAGAGACTTTCCTGCCCAATTCATCGAAGAATATTGAAAACTATATAGCCCTATTATGTCCCCACACAACTTTAAAATAACACATCTTAATAAGGGATGTGAGCTGCAGAAGGACTACCTTGTTTAAAAACTTCGAAACTTCGATTTTTAACTTTTATTAATACCAGCTTGAATACAGAGGCATCAACCAATGCATGTGTTCTCATAAGATATGAGATTTATTATTGCTTGTTTGGCGGAATTTAAAATTCCGCAACAGATGTGCCACTATAAGTTTTAGCGTCTTGTATATGTACACACATATACCATAAATTTTATAAAAATCAACATTTGTAAATATATTAATACGTAATGTGGACTAAACTCTTGTCTCAGCGCTTTTTTAATATGCCTTCCTAATAACGTATTTAAAGCTGTTCAAACATCGAAACACATTCCGCCTCATAAAAATCAGATACAATTCAAGAAATGATTTTCAGAACAACAAAAAAACGCTACTGAGGACAAACTGAAAATGGGTGCATACATTAACAACGAAAAGCTAAAAAAAAACATTTAATCACAGTTTCCTATACCATATTAGCAAACACAGTAACAAAACTTCGGTTTTCAAATACAGCAGAGATTTTCCGACGTAGAAGAGAAATTATTCAATTCCCAAGAACATACGCTCTATGAAATTCTTACGTGTGAGATTTAAGTTCTCACGGAAATAAAATGTCAATGTTGGTCTTTCTGGGTTACAACATCGTGTAAACTTGTAGGCAGAGATTTCAAAGTTTCCGGAGTTAACAAAATCCCCCCATCTTCAGGGCTGAAGATAAGAGAACATAGGCAGATAGGACGTTTCGGGGGAGCATACTGCTTCATCTTCAGCCCCAAATATGGAGGGAGTTTACGTTTATATCCAAATGTACGTCAACAAGGAGTCAGAATTCAGAATAATTAATTTATTTCCATTGTTTTGTATTATAAAGGACACAGCTACGCCAATTACAAGAGAATGCAAACGGATTTCTTTTATTTTTAATGCTAAATTACTCAAATGGAAATTAAGCCAGTCGGCGCCTTCCTGTTTCTGCACGACTGAGAAAAATGTTAGTTAAGGTTTCCGTACCCATTTGTTTGAAACGGACTTCGCGGCTTCCTGTCGTGAGAAACTCAATTACACACACCTCTTGACACCGTGACATACTTTGTTTTTAGTGCAAAACCTAGTTTCGGTGTGGAGAGAAGTGAAGTCCAGCTCCAACTTGATTGATTACTGAGAGAAAGAGGGCCAATAGGGCCACCCTCGCCCTTTTGTGCTCAAACCTGGCGGTTACAAAGACACGTGATCTAGGATGGGACTGACAGCAAGAACATCAAGTTTTAAAACCCTTTACCCTTTAGAAAGAAAAAATATTACCATCACGTCTAAGAGCTGATGGATGGTAGTTCAATATCTGTCGGTTATCCCCGTGCCATGAAACTCCACAGTACAGATTTGTCAATGTTTCATTTCCGCTTTGATAACTACTGAAACGCTGATGTAGAAAATACTTTGGTCTATAAGTCAACAGCCACGTCCTTTTTTAAAACTGAATGTTTACTGCCGTGTTCAGAAGAGTATATTACTGGTTCATATCTTTAGCCAGATTAATATATACAAAACCTCTTAACCTATTTCTTCCATGTCAATTTTAATAAAAAAAAATACTCAAATTTTCTCCTGCGTGTCACAAGGTGTCTCTTTTATTCGGGTTTTAGGACCACACTTTTTTTTACGTGCTTCTAATCTTATGCGTGCTACACGACCCGCCTTGATATAAATCTTAAACTCAATGCTTCTGTAAAGCAAAAAGTTGCGTATTAAAAATTACATATAGTCGTTTTATCTTCATGTTATCTCTAAAAGTCCTCTTAAAATCTCTCAAAATCCTTTTAACACATCCTCCTTCATCTTCCTCTTATATTTCGCACTGTACATCTCCCCATGGTTTTCTGAAAGGAACACACTTCAAATATATTAACTCCATGGAGCAGACGCTGTCCAAATCAACTTTCCTTATTTTGTGAATTCTAAGTTTATTTGGCGTGTTCACACGACCCAGCTATTGGATACCACACTGAGTCAGATGAATACACCTTATTAAAATATATTTATACCCTCTCATTTGCTTCTACGAATTCCGTTAGGTTTTCCGACAAAAATCTTCTACACATTTCTCAGCCTACGCCATGCGTACTTCATCTTCCGCCGATCTCATCCTCCTAGACTTCGTTTTCCTATTTTTCCTTAGGCTCACCTTCCCTCTAACTTCTCCCTTAAAGATGAGAGACCATGCTGTATACAACTTTACGCAGGATGTCAATGCCAGTCGTTCTAAAACAGACACCAATTCTTCATAAACCCTAAATTGCGTTCTGCCAGCAACGACTAAGCTTACTTCTAACATTTCCGGTCGTGGCTTAATCTGATATCCCGGCTTTTGGCTCAGGAGACTGAGGTAAACCACGCGGGCAACAATCAGGATATCCGTTTTCCAGGTCAAAATTTGAACCCGGTATGTCATAAATACGAAGCAGAATTGCTAATTACTCGACGACCAACGTCGATCACGATGCTATATAACTCAAAACATCTCAAATAGTCACCTAGAATAACATTATTAATGAAATAATTATCACGATTAATAGATTAATACGCCTTATCACGGCTCATTCTTTAAATACGCTACATTCAGTTTTCATTTGAGAAGTTGTTTCTAATTGTAAACTATACGAATAATGGATCAATTAGTATTACGAATAGACAGCAATGCGCGTCAATGTTACATTCGCCACTATAAATACCAAATACACTGATCAAGAATTGAAAGCCTGTTCGTATTTATAGCCGATTCACAACCAATGGGTTTTCTGAACTTAGATCTTGACACAGTGTCTCCTAAATCACCATCCAGTATTTTCATTACCCACCCTAAAGGCAACAAAATAGTACCAGTTTTTAGTTACTAATTGCAAAAAATCAATCAAACTACAGTTATTTAATCTACAGCAATTCCGGTAGATCACATGAAAAGCTGAATTCCAAAGATTTTGATACATGTTGTTTTGCATGTGTATTAAACGTGATTTACAATTTTGAGTGCTGCAATTATTAAATGTCTATATGACTAACTAACTACACCGAGTAGAGTTCTTGAGGAATTGATAGTCGACAGTAGACGAAATTTTTCGTCTTTTATGGAACAAGAATTTTCATTACTTTGCTTACAAAATCAGGAATGCAACAGGGTTATCCATACACACTTCCAACAAGACTGTAACTGTGTGCCTGTACACAGAAGTTCGTACCTGAAGGTGAGAGTGGTGAGTGGCCTGTAGGACTTGTGGCTGTTAACGTCGCTCATCGCAGTGCCCCAGAAGTCATTGCGGAACACGTGGCTCAGGGGGCTGAGTCCCAGCACGTCCTTGTTCTGCGTGACCGCGGGAATGTCATCGTGGACGAAGTCCCCGGTCAGGCCGTTGAGGTAGCAACTGAGCGCCACGACGCCCACGACGCCGTATACCCTCCCATTACTACTGTTGCTGCTGGTCTTAGAATCTCGGGGCCGCGCCGCCCGGGCGAGGGGAGCCCTTGAGGGCCCACGTGGTGACCGACTATAGCGGGAGCTACCAGGTGAAGATACTGACTCCCCGGCGAGCCTCATGGTGACAACACAAGGCGCTGCTGGACTGAATCCTCATCAGCACACACGCGATAGCGAATAAAACCCACAATTCATCAGTCTTTAAAATTAATGTAAAAGGTCTCGCGAGAGACGGAAATATGTGTTCTCTGTATGGAAGACAATACAAGTTTTCTGGGCACAACTAAAAGCAAATGCACGTAAAATGACAGAAGCTTTTTAAATGACTTTTACTTTAAAGAAGCCTGTGCAAGATTTACGTTTTGCTTCAGATGAAGAACTTCTTAACCTCTAATAAAGTTTCGCTCTGCTTGAATAACGAAACGCAAAGATTAGGCACGGAAAATTACAAACAGTGACATTTCTACCCTACCTATTTTACCGCTTCTACTATTAACGTTCGCAGATATCCAACCTTAATCGCCTTATTTCTGAAATAAGCTATTTCCTTAGCGTCCATACAATGATGTAACTATTTTGAATTACGTTACTTATATCATACATCCCGTACTTTAAACTCTATTATGTCTATACTGTAGTGATGCGAAATATACTATTTGTAAACAAATATTAAAAAGTAGGTTTGGTCTGATCATGTTTACCTTCACTAATTACGATTTAAAGTACAATTACGATACAAACAATAAATAACATGAACACACCCACTCAGTCAGCGATAATAATGACAATAACGAGACAAGGTCGTTTTAGCATAGCTCAGCGGCACTTCACTGACATACCAGTATCATCACCTAAAACAACACAGTGACGTCTACCACTTGAAATTGCCCAGGTAATGCGCCCCTATGGGCAGCCCGGTTCTCACTGGTTTGCAGATGAATACTGGCGCTTGGCTTATAGAGTGTCGTAGAGCCAGGTCGCGCAAGCGTAGAGCGCGGAGATGCCCTCTAGTATCAGAAAGAGAACAACAGAGCGTCCAGCGGGGTGGTGTTCAAATACAGAGCCACTTAGGGGTGGTCAGCTTGCGCGAGTCACTTGTTCTGAAACGCCACAGTGAAAAAACACACGAGAATGTAATCTGTTCAAAAACTGAGAATTTGTGACGTGTTTTTTAAGCATTAAAATGCTGTTCGGAACACGTTAAAATAAATAATTTACTTTTCCCTTCGATGCTAATTTCTAAAGTATGAGGTATGAAGTCATCAATGCGGTGAAAATGTCGATGTTTGTCTTCCTGGCAGCAACGTTGTGTAGACTTTTATTTCATACCAAAGTTTCGCCCGTGAAAATGAGAGCAGTATGTTCCTACAAAATGTTGGTATCTAACTACAAGTCCGAATAGCGTTAATATCCAGAAGACAAACATCGTCTTAATTTTTACAACTTCCATTCGGTTAACAAATTTATTCTTATTTGTCCCCTTTTTCTGACTGGTTTCTTAAACGTTATTCAGTCTAACATGACAAAAATTAAATTAATTTCAGACAAACAGTGTGTCTGTGTCTGTGCAGACTTACGGGACAGCTCCAATTATAAGTGTGATTTTGTATCTGTGTGCATAGTTCTCACAACATAAGCTCCAAATTAATTAATCGGTATGAAATTTGTGCCAATTCCAGATCAAACGCTAACCTAAGTCAATCAAATAATGTGCATACAAGTACTGTGATACAAGAGGAGAGACAGTGCCACAAACAATCCTGACATGTTATGGCAAATAATTTACAAAAACACTCGTATTACTGTCAAAATGGCCGCAGTGAAATCAGGTGACAAGAAACCAAAGATGGATTTCAGTCTCGCTGTGTACCTTTGGCACTTCGTACACGGGAAACGTTACAGCTTCTGTTCTTGTATTACACCTCTTCAATTCGCTCTCAGATTTGCCTGGCATTATTCTAATAACTGTTGAAATTCTAACATCTATCGACACTACTTGCATACAGCGTTTAATTTCGCAAAATATAACTGCCTATCTAGAAAAATTATCTCATTCAGTCGCTAAGCAACTGAGCTACAAACTGTAGTTCCACAAGTGCCGTACCAACAACATGCAGATGTGTTCCCCTTTCCAGATTATACACGTGTTTTAACAGGACGATGCCATCTGAACAAAAATTATACAGCTTGAATGTGTATTAAATAAGAGAATATTAATTCAACAGACATGACGAAATCTCTCAACAGTCGAATATAAAATACTGTTAAATTACGTAAAATCAGTATCTTTCGCGGCGACTAAATTCAACGCGTCAGGTAGTCGCAAAATACCGACGTTTCGAAAACGTTTAAATCCTGTTAAATTAATTTCACTGCAACGATTAACAAAATTAACTATGAAATTCATACAATTTTATAACAATTTTAAGTTTTATAATCTAAGGTAGCTTACGAACCTTTGAAAATAATTTAGGTGCTTTAAAGAACTCGTGTTATTAAAAATAAATAATCTATGATGTATTGGGTGGTTCCTTCATATAGATAAATTTAACTGACAAAAAATATGTTACATAAATCCTCATTAGTGTTCGACACGAATATAATTTATCATGCGCCACTTATTGCAGAGTGCGTGTTTGTCATTTTAAAACTCAACCGCCACCAAGCACAAATATTCAGTTTTCAATACGTTATTACATTCCATCAGACAGAAGTGTTTAGTTTTGAAATTACTGACTTGTCAATCAGTTCACATATTAATCACCATGCATTTCTCCTGCCATTCAATAAAAACTTTAAATAAACTCACATACGTCACTCAGTCATACCTTAAAATATCATTCGCCACTGACAACAGAGTTCTATATAGCAAGCCACGATTAAAATACCCTAGCTGAGTACGATACGTTCCCTATAACACAATCAAAACGTGCTTTAAAATTACTGAAATTTATCTACCTCAGCTAATTCTGCTCATCTTTAAAATGACAATACATTTAGGATCACTTGGATCTTCTTATGACCGAATTTAATTTTTACTGAAAACCGAATAACATAACCATTCGGTTCTATAAAGACTGGAGAATGTCTTCACCATATGAAATACTATGAGAAATATCTAGCTTCTCGAAGAAGACTTTTCTCCTTGGACGTAGTTTAGTAAGATATCAGCCATTTAATGTTCTCATGGCGGGAGATATATTGATGTAAACTTTTAGGCTGTGACGCCTTACGACCGTTGGCAATCACCCACAAGATCAGGGCTGTGGAGTCGATACTAAAATCTCCGACTCCTTCATAAAAGCTCAATATGCATTAATAATGGTAAACCTACTAAAATGGTAAATGGCACCATAAGAGATTTCATCATCACCACGTGAATCATCAGCCCACTTTTTAGACTTATAACCTATATTTAAATATACGTACGTGTAATGGTTATTGCAGAAATCGGTTGATTTGTATATAGTCTGTATTCTTAAAGTAACGGAGCCAAAGTTACAAAGCATTTTTCCCACACCGTGTGGCTCAACGCGTCGTTGAATCTCCCTAATCGTGAGGCCGCCGGCAGCTCACACGGTATAGAAATTGTTCTTAAATTTTTATATCGGGGTCAGAGTCGGATTCGGTATATTTTTACCGACTTCGACTCCACAGCCATGCACAGGACTACAAGTCAACCCAGAAGACCATAATCTAAAACGTCATTAGTTACTAAACACGAAATAAGTTGTAATTTCAGTTTCGTACGCCTTAATATAATGTGTTAATGCTACACTCTTGCAAGTATATTTTCGATGTCGGTAAAATTTGCTGTGAACCCCGTTATGATAACCAACTATCGAAAAAACTTGTAAAAACATGCCTTCTACACCTGTATTTGCATTCCTAATAGTTACCTTGAAGAACATTATAATTATTGCTGTTTTATTCATACAAATATTTATACTATAACCTTTCTCTGTTTTGAGCCATGCATTTTTCCGATGATATCATGCCATCTACCACATATAATAATAAATTACACCCCATTTTGAACAACCTCTATTATCTTAACAGCTGATTTTCAGCTTCAATTATGTACAACAAAAAGAAGTCCCCAAGTGACGATTAGCATTACTTTTCCACAGTAAAAACAAAATTATAATTTCACCGCCACCTAACCTCGTGTTCTGGCACTTTCAACTCTCTTGCTATCAATTTCAACACGCCTTGTTTTTATACTGTTCTGGTATTACGAGTCCCACGCTAATAAACAGACGCGCATCTAGTCACGAATTTCACCACCTTTTATGAGACCCTAAATTTCATTACTGTTTTCACAATAACCCGCCAACAATTCTTATAAGCAGGTAAACTAATTCAAGCCACATCCTTTTGCCGTACTTTCGGAAGTTCGATTTTTTCCACCATCTACATCTAGGTATTCCAAGTACTCTTTTACCTTCAAACTTCCAATGAAAATGTTGTATACATTTATCATCTCACTCATACGTGCTAGTTCGAAAGAAATTGATGTGTTTCATTGATATATCCTGGCAGTTTATGAAACTGATATGGTCTCGGAAAATGTAGATACTAATTTGTCAGACATACCTTTTATTATTTATTTATCTGACTCTCGAATACGAAGCAGGGGTGCTAACCACTCGACCAGGACAATGGGTGTCAGACACGATACCTCTATGTTAATAACAATTATTACGATCATGTACTTACCTGCGGGCACGTTCTTTGGTGGTCTGTGACGAATCATTTAAACGTTGGTCGCCTGGCTAGTGTATTCGATCATCGAGAAACGACGATCAGCTGAAATGAAACCACCAAATTTATACGCCTTGCATGTTTAGGCTAATCTATAAGCCCCTGTATATTATTTAGTTATAAAGGACTTGTACGGATTATTAAATAAATTTGTCTCTTTATTCAGACCAAGGCCAGGTGTGATCTACGACTGTGAGCGACGATGTTATTGGATAATATTTAAAAAGTTTTAAAATAGCAACCGTAAAATACGAAAAGTTAAATACAATTAGAGCATGGTGCAAGTCACTTTTCATATCATGGCAATTTTTTTTCTCCCTTTAACCTATGAAGCATCCAGTGTTAAGAAAATACTACACATCTTATGGGCAGCTCCTTTTAATATTATCAATTGCTGAATTCAGAAACATCCAGTGATAAGACCTGTTTTGCCTTCTCCTACACACAAACTCGAAGCAACCAGACATGCTACGGTTCAACCAATACTTGTATTTTTCTTCTTTCCTTCCTCCATCTTTATTTATCAATCTTTCTGTATCTCACTGTACCACACAAACCGCTGTAAGCAGCAATCGTCCTGAAGTCCCATAAAACACGGTGAAATGGAATGGAACGATGCCCGGGGTTCAAACCAATGGCTTTAGACTACAACTCCGCTCGCGTTATCTCCCAGTTTCCACGTACGTAACCGCAGAACATAACTTTTTTCTTGTGAAATTTTACGTGAGTGTGCAGTTGTGAGGGGACTTTGAGGGCAGAAGCAGCCCCAGTCACGCGAAGATTTGCAAGAACGTGAAGTCCACTGGCACGCGGACATTCCCTTAGAAAGCAGGACACAAAATAAATCAAAGTAAATATTTCTTCCCGTAAATATTCTATGGTTTATAGGTCCTTATTTCGTGAAGTAGCGCAACTTTCAAGTCTATTATAAAACAGACTATAAATAGAGGAATATATCATTCTTGTCTCAGTTTATTAAATAACTGGCACTAAAAATTTCACAAATAACTGCATTCTGGTTTATTTTGTTGTTATTACTATTTTCGCACCATATTACAGGGCATGCCCATGAGCCACGAGTCAAACCTTGACCCCTAGGCTAATTACATACAGATTTTCCTCGAGATGTCTGCTGCTCCCAGAATGTCACACTTTCGTAGTTCCACGCTAGAGTCAAAAATATCATCTAAATCGTTTTTAAGTCATCGGGATAAGCTTTCAGCTATGTTAGTTACTATCAGCATCGCTTTCACTTCTACATTCCACAAGCGATGTATTTATTAATCAGTTGCAAGGTTTAAACCTTTTCACCAGTTCCAATCTCCAAGTTAGTCGAATTGATCCTTCCAACTGTACAATGGTCGACCTTCTTCCATTAGGGTGGTAGTCAGGTTCCGAGGAAAAATATTAATATTATCACACGGCCTATTATTGTTGTAATTATTAAAAGTTTATAGATTTCTTGCAATACACGACACCACAACGCAGAAGTCGCAAAGTTTTAGTTTTATACATTGAATTTGTAATCTAAACAGAAATGTGATTATTTATATGTAATAAATTATTCTGAATCACAAAATTCAAGAGTCCAGTCCATTACAACTGAAGATGAATAAGACTTATAAATAATGGGTCTGTCGCAGTGGATCCAACTGTGATTTGAAAAACATTTTTACCTCTAAAATACGCATTTTCTATGTTGCAAAGTAACATGATCGATCCTGTACAGTCCACAGTACATCAACTGTTCGTAACTGACCGCTCAGTCAAACTCTGTTTAATTAAAGCGCGCTGTACAGACAAAATACACTGTGAAAACGTGTGTAAAGTTGTTACATACTTCAATTCATACAGAACAACACAGTTCCCTGAACATAAAGAGAATAACAGGACGGTCTTTCAAGAAATTTAATTTAAAGCGCCATACTTATTGCATTCATACAGAGAATGGTTTTGTTATTTCTATTTGTTACGTCAGTGGAAATATTAGTTCGCCTCACCGTCACCACTGGTGATGACATAATTTCCCATTTTCCTCTCTCTCGCGTCAGACAGACGTGGGAATCCCAAGACTGCATTTTCTCGTATGAAATACGAAGCGAACTGGTTCAGGTTTGTTACATTGTTATATTAAAATTGGGGCTTTTGTTATTTGAGGAGACGAAAGAACATAGAACGGGGGTTGTTCCTATTTGCAAGAAGGCACAAGGGAAACTATACGTGATGACAAAAGGGAACAGACAAGATGATGGAAATAAAAGAAGTGGAAGTGTATGTCCACTGCAGCATTTTACAGAATGAAATCTTCTGCTGTAAATTGTTCTCGTTTATACAGCTTAAATACTGTTTCGACCTCATTTTAAACGCAAGACAGCGAAACACATCTCGGGCAGGGTTACAAAAGTTCGTTGCATAACTCAATAAGGGCGAGTTAATGGAGGCCGGTGGGAAGAGTACAAATAGCCCGTTTGTACCAATCATACTGCGACATTTGAGAGCAAATTCTGCTATAGAACCAGTAGACATGAGCAGCACTGAACAGATATATCGATTAACGCGCTAGGTGCAATCCTGAAGAAAAAACCGCGTAAACTGAAATCTCATAAATCGTAACCTTATTCAGTTTGCAAAATGCGGGTGGATATTTCATTGCTAAATTATGACAGTAATTTTTTGGGGTTCTTAAATCGAAATAATATTGTAAAGCGTGACACGTCTCTGAACTTGTATGATACCAAATAAGTTTTCATTAAGATATTTCTTTGCTGCAACACTTGTTATAGAACATACACTGCAGATCTAATTGCAGTGATCAATTATTATAAGAACTGGGTGTTAACGATTCCTTAATAATGATATTAACAAGTTATTAGGAAGCGCCCATTGATAAAGACGCTGGTCGTCCTTAACTGCACATCTGAGAATTACGTATTTCCCAGATGCGTTCTCCACACATTCTTAAGTCTGAGAGTCTATTTATTTATAATATAGAACTTTAATTATTTTGACGACAAAAGTCAACATGGCAGTCGTGGATTTATTGTTCTATCCCCCTCGGGGCCCTTGTCTTTCTGGGGTTTTACTTCTCCTGCACTAGAATCGCAGAACACGTCAATCTAGAAATATGCAGGCTACATGGGCTTGCAGCTGAAATGGCAGCAGATAAATTTAGTTATTCTGCATTATAAAACGGACAGTTTAGTTGCCTCAGAGTTGTCCTTCGTTGGAAAATAAATTTCCACATGAGCGGAGTGGAGAGGAACATTATTAAAGCTACATTTCCTATTCCTTCCTATTCTTTCGAATATAATTCTAGTCCCTATGTTACGCTCACTGTTCCTTTCTTTACGGTATTATTTTATAGTGCAGTGGTAAAACTCGCTTCCGAACTCTCACAGTCCTTATCATTCAGAAGTGGATTTATGTTCTGGAAAACGACTGGGTTGCTTATTTAAAATTTCATTCCAAATAAGACCCTGAATTAGGCCTATATATTACTATTATACTTCTTGAAAGTATAATTTCTACAATTGATGACCTCGTGCAAAGACAGAAACTCAGAATAGAAAAAGTTATCAGATATGAATGGAATATAAAAACAGATGTGATATTTTTTTCATCATACAAGAAAATAAAAATCACCAAAAATAGATTTATAATGCTTGGCCTTTCCAAGAGGACACTTATTAAAAATAAATAACACCATATAGCTTAGAACAGAAAAAAAACCTTTCACAAAAATAACACATTCATCTCCCTTAAATTTTTCATTATAAATACAATCAAGATATTTCGGAGAGACACAAAAGGAGAATATCATATGACTTAAACTGCACTAGCCATAAGAAGTAGGTGTATAGTTAACACAGGAAAAGATAGTTAGATTTACACGACGACGTTAAGCAGGATCTTAAACCAAATTATTGCTAGAAGGAGATGAGAAATAAGGACGACAGTCTAGCATGATGCGTGATTTTTAATGACTGAAATCAGTGATAAATTCTGTGTGAAGTATTCTGTGTGGCACATATAAAGATGTACCAAAAATATGTACACAAAATGCTACGTATGTAATGGATGTGTGCATGCATCTCCTTCGTGGCAAACTGTGAGTTTAATCTTGTTTCTTACTGATATTACGAATGAGTTCAAGACCTTAGTGAAGACGAGAGCATTAGTGATTTACGTGGAATAACACAGATGAATAAGACTGGTAAAAACATAATGACAATAATTAAAGAAACCGAACCGATATTATTGTTCTACATAAAGTAACTTAACGTGCAGCGGTTACTTCCTCAACCATAGGCAGAAACTGACAGTTTTACAGCCCGCCGTAAAAATAATCATAAAACCTGACACTCACCTAACTCTGGAAACGATGCCACACATTCACTAAAAATTACGACTGCCAACATAAACAGATATTGGCTCGTATTTCGTCAAACGCGCTTCGTGTATTTCACAAGTGTCGTTACAAAACCAAAACAGCAGCTTCTGAAAACCGGAGAACAGATCACTCTCTACAGCTTTCCATGTGACAGTCCAAACTCCGTAAGGAAAGTTTAAAACACACGTGTATAACTGTTCAGAAGTTATTTCCTAACCTCAGAGGCTACGTTGCTGAAAAGGCAAACGCGGAAAATTGAGGGTAACGGAAAACACAGCTACTATCACTCATAAAAGAATGAATTCCCTGTTCACTCACAAGAATAAGAAACACGTAATTGCACGTATGTAAGATTTGAGGTTTTCACAGCGGTGAGTATGAAGATTTCTGTCTTCTGGGTTGTTACCCGGATGACGGAGGCAGTATGACCTCATAAACGTTGGTTAACATCGACCATACTACACAGCGCAACAACCCCGAAGACAGAAATCTTCATACTCATCGCCCTGATGATGGAGACAGTATGACCTCTGAAACGTTGGTTAACATCGACCAGACTACACAGCGCAACAACCCAGAAGACAGAAATCTTCATACTCATCGCCCTGATGATGGAGGCAGTATGACCTCTGAAACGTTGGTTAACATCGACCAGACTACACAGCGCAACAACCCAGAAGACAGAAATCTTCATACTCATCGCCCTGATGACGGAGGCAGTATGACCTCTGAAACGTTGGCAAACATCTACCAGACTACACAGCGCAACAACCCAGAAGACAGAAATCTTCATACTCATCGCCCTGATGATGGAGACAGTATGACCTCTGAAA
Organism: Zootermopsis nevadensis; assembly: GCF_977971745.1. Lineage (NCBI taxonomy): Eukaryota > Metazoa > Arthropoda > Insecta > Blattodea > Termopsidae > Zootermopsis > Zootermopsis nevadensis. Next base: position 19,411,544 of record NW_028259154.1, on the reverse strand, counting down.
CGTTGGTTAACATCGACCAGACTACACAGCGCAACAACCCAGAAGACAGAAATCTTCATACTCATCGCCCTGATGATGGAGGCAGTATGACCTCTGAAACGTTGGTTAACATCGACCAGACTACACAGCGCAACAACCCAGAAGACAGAAATCTTCATACTCATCGCCCTGATGACGGAGGCAGTATGACCTCTGAAACGTTGGCAAACATCTACCAGACTACACAGCGCAACAACCCAGAAGACAGAAATCTTCATACTCATCGCCCTGATGATGGAGGCAGTATGACCTCTGAAACGTTGGTTAACATCGACCAGACTACACAGCGCAACAACCCAGAAGACAGAAATCTTCATACTCATCGCCCTGATGACGGAGGCAGTATGACCTCTGAAACGTTGGTTAACATCGACCAGACTACACAGCGCAACAACCCCGACGACAGAAATCTTCGCGTAATTACACGTTTAAAATTGATTAGATACATGAAAGTCGCTACACACTGATAATTTTTGAGTTAGAAAACTGTGTGAGTGTGGCATTACAGTTCACTGATATTCTTGTGTGGAAGCCACCGATATTTACCGCGTGTACACAGACTAAAGGAACCGGGTACATAGGATCAAAAGTCCTGGTAGTAAAAAGTGGATACAAATTGCACTGCTGATACTGAAATCCGCTGTTGTCAAGAAACAGCGTTGTTGGATCCTATCTCAGTGACTCGTCGCCTTCTGCGAAGTTGCCTAAACTGTGCGAAAACACTAAAAGGAAAATTTTAATTTAAACCCTTTAAAGTTTAGTTTAAACACTTCAGGTCTAACAGAACATAAACCAGATGTTATTAAATAATACCGACAAGGCAGTCGTCCGAATCCAGAGATGCAAACGACACTAGAGCGATTCAAAAAAAAAAAGACTCCAGATATTTTGTGTGCTCATACGTCTTAATTTAAAACATACAAAATGATAATTACACGAAAACTGTACTCAGATTTCTGCTTATTTACGATAAGTAATTGCAGGAATTTGTATATTAAAATGTTTACAAAGTCAAAATCTGCATTCAAGGAAGCTGAATGCGTAAGCAAATCACTATATCTTGTAAAAGTTTATGTTCTTCATTTCGCCTTACAAAGATAAACTGAAGCAAATGAATGGCAATAGTAACTATAGGTTCTTCATTAAATTTTAATAACATGAAATTAATTTTGACTCCCAAAATAATTCGTCAAAGAAGATGTTGATGATCTCCCTCGTAATTTTCAAACTGTCCTGATGTTACCTTATACTGTAATTTTTACGTCAGCGTGCTTACAATAGACAAACTCACTAGTTATAAATAAAGCCTTTCTTTTCCGAGTACTGTTATCTGGTAACTGTGGTTTATTTGAAACTCCGGCCTTTGTGTCTGTTCATTAATTACCCCTCCAACAGTCAGTCTTACTACAGTTTCTCGTGTAGTCACGTGACATGTACAACACGACAGCAGTCAACCTTAAGGTCCTAGTTTGACACTAGCAGGTCTTATCGCAAATTGCACAAGGCAATGCTCAAGTACTGTGCTAACAGGTAGCGTGCTCAAAAGCTTATTGTTAGCTATAAAGCATTGTGAGTTCATAAATGCACGTATGTTTCAGGATCAGAAATGGGGAGTAACAGATTATTTGCTCCAAGTTCTTGATGCAGTAATGGCATATGTACTGCTCCTCCGAGTCATCTTCTATTTTTCCAATATGCCTTCCGTATAACCCATTCATGGAACAGTCTTCTTGAGAAGCCAATAGTATTCTCATCTATTCAAGAAATTCTCCACATTCTATGAACCTCGAAGGTTCATTACTGTGTTCACAAAAGCCCGTAAACTGTCATTATTCTCAGGCAGATAAATCCAATCCACACCTTCCACCGCTATGTCCCCAGCATAAATTCTAATATTATTTAACATCTATCTATTTTTCACCTCCTAAATGCGCGCTACGTGCCCAACCCATCTCATCCTCCTGGACTTGGCAACCTAATAATATTTGGTGAAGAGTAAAAATTATGGAGATCCTCATAGTACAGTTTCCTCTAGCCTCCTGTCACTTCATTCCTCTTTGGCCCGAATATTCTCCTCACTACCCTGCTCTCAAACACCCTCATTCGATGTTCTTCCCTTAATGTGAAAGACCACATTTCAAATGCATATAAAACACAGTCAAAATTATAGCTCCATATATTCTGATCTTTACATTTTTAGATAGCAGACAGAAGACAACAGATTTCAGAAATACGCTGTAGCAAAGTATTCTCAGAATTTCATCTGTCCGGTTTGTTATCGTCATTCCAAGGATTTGTTGACCACATTGCTTCAGCACTCGTCTGACATCTCCCCGAAACACGTGTCTTTAAGACCGTATATCCAACTGGTTTATTCATGATGACAGTTATTTCATTTGATCCTTCAAACACTCTCATGAGGAACACACATTCAGAATGAGAAAGCCCTAGTACAAGATGAGCTTGTTTATAGAGAGATTCCTGGAAGTCTTGTGTTCGCATTCCAATATTCCTCTAGTGACATATGCACTACCCTTCTTCATTCTTTGTCATGCAGAACACACAATTTTCCCATTTCAACGCCAATAATGGACAGACAAAATGTAGGGGCCTCTTTCAGAATCGATAATTTACTTCACGAGTTGTATATTGACATTCAAACGGGTGTCTCGCTTCACAGTTCCGTTTAAAGTTTTCGGCTAACCCTTTAAAACAGTCGTAACTATGAAAGTTACTGCATCAAGTACAGCTCCGTGTCTGACCCCATGGTCACAGTCCTTCAGCTGGATAAAAACATCCTCGCTATTTATAGAGACTAAAGTCCATTACTGAGTTCGTGAGAGCCAGCCACTATACTCCATCCTGAGCCATTACACACCTTGTAAAGCTCATGTAACCAGAATATTCAGAGCCTCAATAGCGTTTGGTATGACAGACTCATAGACGGCATCAGATATGAAGCCCCATTAATGAAAATTGTATGAGGGTTAAGTCAGGCGACACTGGAGGCCATGCGATTTCATCCCTACGACTAATCCATTTTTCTGATACACGTTTGTAAAAGTATTTTGATTACTAACCCATCGTTTTGAAAAGCATCAAACGCAAGAAGTGCTTAATGCATGTAACAACAGTTTTTTGCGTTCATAATTTTAATAAACGCTACGTAAGAGTAGTTGGATGCGATAGGTAAGTTCACAGTTGTCATGTTTTGCACATTCCGGTCTTCAGCGCTGGGCACCTGAACGGCATTCCTTGGAAATCGAATTCTTCCAGATCCTGCTCCTCACCCGTCACTGTCTCTCCCTTCAGTTGTCCTTTCTATGTCTTCCCGCAGAAAATTGTTTTTCATTTGTTTCCTTCCCCAGTGCAAGCGCCTCCTCTGACGCTGTTTTCCAGCGCGCGTTGTCTCTTGAGTAACTGTTCTTAGTTTTCTGTTTACATCGATTTTATATCGCCTTTAACACACAACATTTGTTCACTCTTCTCCGTGATATTCATGATATTTAATAACTCCCCACACTAGTTGACTACTCAGCTAATTCAGGTGGGGGAGGGCAGCTGACACATCACATTTTACTGGTGTCCTATCACCAGCTGCAGAGCGGGCGACCCTCTCACGTGGTGTTTGCATTGTGTTCTCATGAAAGGCGAACAGAAGAGCCATCTGCACCTAACAACGAGCCTCCATGAAACAGGAGAGGAATACCCGATTTCAGCAAAATGTGGCAATAAAGCCTGTGTTAATCACGATTATACTAAATGCGAGGGCTGCTCCTTTGTGCATTATTTCCGTCCTCGTTAATTCCAAAATTCCTTCCAGTGGCGGCTTGTAATTTCACTTGCAAAACCTGGGCATAGATGGTAGATAACACTAAAAGTATCGTTCTCCGTGTTCCAGGGTCAGTGAGCCCGTCAATGTCTGTCTGTCTATCTATCGCAGTTTTCCTACGAGGCACGCAACCCAAATAACCAGATTCATTGTTGTGTAACAACTGTGGCCATGGGTTCCTTGCCGGAACACACGGTTACCCGACAATTGGAACCGAGGCCTTTATTGAAACACATTTTTGGGCAACAATGTCCTCGGATGACGGCAATGCAACAGTGACATAAGCGATGTGGCGTTAAGAAGACCTTTATAAAGCCAGTGTACTCCAAAGCGTGCACCTTCCTAACCCTGTCTTAAAAAGGCTGAGTCTACGATTATCTGTTATTTCCGTCATTCCTAATTCTGTTCACAACATTTTAAGCAAAAGTGCATTCGCACCTTACGGGTTTTCCCTGTTATTTAAGTAAGCACCACGCTATGCAGACGAATGGGCGAATGGAGATAGAGACCCACGCATTCTTAACCTTGCCACTACATACAGGTGAGTGTTAATCCTGTATCCACTGTTAAATGGGCCCCAGAGGAGTCTGGGCACAGTGGCAAAGAGGATATGAAGGAACACGAGTCCACCAGCTGATCACTTTGGTCTACACACGGCCGCCACATAGAAACATGCTGATGCAAACCCGCGTATGTAAGACGCAGGGCAAGCAATGCATTGCCCAGCTAGTAGAAACGTGTACTGACAGTGACTACTATCTTCAGCACACAAAATAATGGCTTATGAAACCATCTACTCCATGCACTTCAATTTTATTTTGATAGCATCAGAGAATTGAATGGAAGATCCAATTTCCATTTCGGACGTTCATTTTGCTACTCCTGTGTTATACACGTGCCTGTGATGGAAATGAATGTTGATATTGGTCTCAGTATTGCATCGTTCCACGAGACTGTGAAATCTGTTATCTCAGAATTCGCTTACAGGTAATTTTATAACCTCTTGAGTAGGGTGAGTAACTCACTCTCCTATGTGGATAAATTCAAATAAAAGACCCATCACCGACTCTTCCATATTCACCCTTCCGTATTTAATGACGATGCGGGTGACTGGTTCCTGTCACCGAGTCTTCGTCAGCGCATGCAGTAACAGCCGCTCAACTGCTACAGAAATTCACCGACTTCATGGAATCCGAAGGTCCACTGCCGTTTGCACGAGGACCTGTCACTAGTCCCTAAACTGAACCGGGTGAATCCAACACGCAATCCTACCATCTACTTCTAGGTCGTCAGAGCGGTGTCTTCCTGAAGTTTGTATGCATTCCTCCTATGCGTGCTACATACCCCTCATGTCGTTCTGTAGACGTCCAGAAGGTCCCTAGCTGTCTAGCCCTTGTCGACTGTCCGCGTCCTAGTTATTCCACAACCTGAGAAAGCATCGCTCCATGGCGACATGACAAGCGAAAGCAATGAATACGAAACCAGTTAATTAAATTAATCTCTGTTTATTCTGAAGAATCAAACGGAGCATAAACACTGTCGAAAATATTCCCGGCAAGTAACTCGTCTACTCATAGTGCCCACTGTTCTATAAAGTTAAACATCCTGGTTTATCTACTGATAGGTAAGCAAATATCAGCTTCTCAACGAGGAGTTCCGTTTGAGCTGGCAATGGAGGAGTACTAGTGGTAGAGTTATTTTGGTAGCACAGAAATTGTTTAAAATGTTTTGTTTAGAAGTGTTTCTAATTTATGTTCTCACGGTATCTGAAAAACTGAATTGTGGTTAAGAATATGTATTTTTTCTTGAATCGGTTTTATTGATAACTTGTTCGTAAACATATATACGTCACTGCCATGTGTCTCGACAATCGAGCACAACTGTGTGGAACATCACGCATGATACAGTGTAGGGAGATTTGTTTCCGTGTTACGAACCCAGGACCGTAACATGGAGTTGCGGCTGATAAACCGAACCAGCTTAACATTCTAAAGCTCTTCAGTGTGATTTTTTACACTCTGGACGATACTGTTATTATTACTAGGTGTAATGTAGCAAATAGTTTTAGTGCAATTAGAGACCGTAACACAGGCATTAGCATGCAGTTAGCAAACAAGCGGTTTCTGGCTCAACAGGGCGTCCAAACCAAACATGGTGTGCAGATTATCATTCAATCAGCAAACAATAATTGTAACTGATCAGAAAATAGTCACACAAGCGTATTAATTATTGCTACCATTCTGTTCAGAATCAGTACTCCCCATCTCCCACATATAAAGGTAAGGATTAAATGTACAGAACAATTTGTTGCTTCTTGTTTTGAATGGGTGTCTCGCCCCAAGGAATAAAATATCGATTGCGGATTCTTTGTATTAAATTCAGGTTGTATGAGAACAGATTCTAGGGACAAACACTTTCAGTACCTGGATGTGAGGGTGACAACTCACAAGACCTGAGGTACGTAACTACATCTCATGGCCTTCGATGCACAAATAATGGTTTTGTTGCTGAAAGTCTGGGGTCCCTAGAAAGAGGACCACTCTACATACATTCATTCTGAAACACCACCATGAACAAGTTGGGATTTAAGGTTCTCACGGCGAAGAATATGAATATGGCTGTCTTCTGGTAAACTGAGTCTTGTAGCCTGGGTAGATATTAGCCGACATTTAAAAGGAGTTTATACAAGCCTTCAACTATCTCACTAAAGATAAATCCAGTAGGCACCTTTGAAAGTCGGTCAATATCTATCAGATTACAGAATATCCCAGATAATTCCTGTCTTCACCGTAGACAACTTGAATAGACGTAATATTATCAAGCATGAATTTATACATTTGCCCCCGTTTAGTAATGTAACAAACTCTGTGAATTTCAGACTCCAAATAAAGGGATAAACTATAACGAAGGCAGAAAACCAAATACACATTGCGTTAGAACGTTTTAAAATATATCGATAGTGACAAGTCACTTCAATTTGCCCCATCAGCCTAACACAGATCAGCACTTCAGTCTAAAGCCACATCACAGTTGTATTCCGGGTTACTACCGATAAAACATATGTATTTTTTTGTGGATGTGAATAAATTTTACCCCCTTCGTGGAATTTAGCACTGCTAACATCAACGTGAGCTACACTTGATGCAATTTTATTGGCTTCATAACTGTCACAAGGCAACATTTTCTCGTTTAAATAATGGGACACATATTCAGTGACAGATTACGTACATTGGTACACGGAGTTGCTTATGCCTGACGCGGTGCAGCGCTGTATTTTGGCCAGTGTTTGTATTTACGTGCCCCAATCATTAATCTAATAATGACAGATACATTGAGCTGGAGTGTGGTCTGCCTTTGCCACCTAGCAGCCACTGAACGCCGCAGTCGAGTATCAGACCCTTCTACTTCGTATTCGAGAGATCCCGGGTTCAAAACTCGGTCCTAAACTTCGGGATTTTATTTAGAAACACGCCAATCCTTTAAAACCTAAGAACTTAAAAATAATATTTTTTTAGAAAAATTTAGTTACGTACTTAAAAGAAACACAACGTCTCCGTTAGAAAAATTAATTGGTTAACTCTGTTTAAGGAAATAATCGCTGTTTATTCTGAGAATTACGCGAAACCCATAATGCAATGTGTGTGCAAAATGTGGAATTGCTGATAAAGCAGGTGCTCTGAAGAGTTAAGTTGTGACATACTGCACAGAGAGAAATTTCATTTATCAGTGACAAGGAAATAGCGACACTGCATAGGGCAGAGTTGAGGAGCGTAATACAGGACACAATTTGTTAACTCAAGACAGCAATTCAATGTCCATCGAGCTGTTAATTCAGACAAATTGACGTTTATGAACTTTATTATGTTACAACTCTCCCCCTTCGTATAATCTCCGTGTACGAAACAGATGCACTCCTAAACCATCATCGGTAGCTCTATAGAATGGTTACTCAAAGAACTCGCTTGTGGCTTAATACTCAACCCATAGACAAATACTGCAAGTGTGAAAATTTCTACCAAGGAAAGAGATTTAGTCTGCTGTATTGTCGATTATACCCATTATTATCCCGGATTTCTCTTCATCCTTTGAAACCGGAACTTCTCTAAATAATATTTTAAAAATTCACTCCGTACCGCAAAGAAAACACAACACTTTACCATTACGAAGATCAACTTGTTAACGTTGTTTAAGGAAATAATTCCTGTCTACACTGAAAATCATACGAAACACATAAGTACAAAGTTCAGAGGTAATGATTGTTAAAGTGTGTGGGTCATATAGTTACCACGGATTTAAATTGTTAAAGTGTTCCGAAATATTAGTATTCTTATGTACTGCATGTAAATACCGGTTATCCATTAATCTTCTACATACAGCTTTACTCTCATAAGCTGTACAAACAATAACAGATACTTTTTTACCAATTAAGTGAAATGTTAATGTTAGTGCACTAAATAACTAATATCACAAATCATGGTCCTTCTTGGAAATCTTATATACGCTCATCTAGTGAAGAAATGTAAATGAGTTTAAGGGTTAACACAACATCGGATATGCATCGGCCATTGACAGTAAGATATAAAACAAGGTTCTCGATTTTCTTTGTTCATGCTGAAATATATTCTGTTGAAACCGGATGAAAGAAACAAGAGATACACAGATATGTTTCCTCCCCAGTTTGACTTCTGTCTGCATCTTCATTCCATACATTACCCACAATACTTTAGTTCCTCTTTTCTCTTTCAAATTCGCCCTAGCTTCAGGCTATATTGTATGCAGTTATGTAAGCAATACGTGGAAGAATGGCATAAGGGTAAAACTACAGACTACGCAAACGCTAGGTTCAAAAACATTGTCGTAGGACAACCGAAGAATCGAGATTTGAAGTTCACGCTGCTGTGAAGATATAGATGACAGTCTTCTGGGTTATGGCGCCATCTGTACTTGTAGGTAGATACCAACATTTCGGAGGACCATACCACCTCTATTTTCAGAGCTAAAAATTAAGGCAGTTAGTTCATTCGCAACGCTGGTACTAACCTAGAAGTTCATACGGCGTCACAACTCTGACGACCATCGACAAGTTAATAATAATTTATAAACATTTTTAACAAGTAAGGATGCGTGTTCCAGACCTGGAACTGTAAATCGAGGTATAGCCTATTTAACATGAAGTATAACTCGGCGAAAACACTGTATTATATCCTTTTTGCATTGAGCACTGTTACTGTGAAATTCTTTGTATACATGACTGAACCTTGCCGCTGGATCTGAAGTGAAACAAAAAGATTCTTTCGTCTCTTTGTATGTTTCTACCATTCCGGTATTTCTTTTTTCGAAACACTGCGAATGGGGTTGTTACTAACATGAATCGTCTCTTGAGGACAGCCAGAAGTGGGTTTCATGTAAAGCATCGAAAAGAACTTGTCACACCTACATCCCTTATTCTACTTCGACAAGGACAGTACATAAATAATTAGTCTAACTTGACAACTAATGTTATTAAAATTTGCTGGTACACCTAAACAATTTAGTGATCCATTACTGCACATAACATGCACGATACTAAGCCCAACTAGTTGTTCACAAGACCCCGCCACTGACCATATCCTGCGCATTTTCATATTGTAATTCTATCTACGGCTACATCTCCGAAATGGTTTCTTCCTTCAGGGCACTCAACTGCATTTCGTATTTAAATATCACCCACATCATACGAGCTACATATCACATCCACTTTATCTTCATTGATTTTATTATACTAATAGTATTGTAAAAGTACAAATCAGGAAGTTCATTAATAATTTTCTCCAACCTACTATCACATTCTCTCTCTCTCTCTTAGGTTCAAATATCCTCCTTAACACAACGTTCTCAAACACCTTTAGTCAAATTTCGCGCTCATATAAAACATGTAAAATTATAAATATAATATATTTAGTTCTTTAGATATCAGACGGGTAGATAAATTATTCTTAAGTTTCCGAATTACATGTTTTTAAATTAAATTAAATCTGTTATTTTAATATATGTATATCTAACACACGTACTGAATATAATGCGAAGTTTCAGGCTGATGTATTGTTGTGTTTTGTGCTGTTAAGTCGTGAAGAAGTTACGTTGTTAAGAAGTGTCTGATGTCATTGAAGTTCTTTCCTTCTTCAAAAGGCAATTAGCTCAGCTAATCAAGGTATTCCCTGCCTTTTAAGGAAACCTCTTTTCGTCCCTTTCCTGAGCCAGATCAGTCCAAACCACGTACTACATTCCCATTTCCTTAAGGTCACATGTCCAACAGATAGCGGAGCGGTAGATCTCTGGTCCTGTGATCAATAGGAAACTGGTTTGAACCTCGGCTAGACCAATTTATATCGCATTTATATTTTTTCCGTGGATCTCGTCAAACTTCCCAAACAAATCCAGTAATAGCACCCTTGAATTTTAAACGTTTTAAAACAAAGAATGTTCTGGGCCGAACCAAACTTATCACTGCACACACAAACCTGACCAGTCACCTCCATGCAGAATGAGGTTTAAGAATAAAGGGAGATTTGCCTCCACTCATTCACAGGTCCCCAAGGCGTCTTGCTTAGGACAATTTTAAAATCGCGTGCCATAGCCCCATTCTAAAAATCAGTTTGACCTGGCTAGAATTCCAACATCAAACAATTAAGTGGTTTGCATCAGTTTCGCCGCGAAACTGCAGACAGAGAAGGGAATTATGAGATTCTCAAAGGATCCATCTGCAAATATGCCAAAGTCCTCGAATTTCCTGCACTTTCAAGTCCACCTTTTCTTTCCGTACCGTATTTCTGCACTTTGTTTTAATCGTTTGCTTAATGCATGTTATTCCTTGACGTTTTTTATAAACTTATTCCCTTATTCAAGAAGAAAGTTACTATAGAACTTCGCCAGATGTCCTCTTGGTCTTTGTTCTAATGAAATGCGGGCCCATCGTTCACAATACTTTCTCCACACCCTGCCCCCTTGCACCATCAGCAAACTTCAATTCCGCTTTCTTTTGAACATCTCTTTTCTATTTATTTTCTCTTCTCTCACTTGGTTTACACATCGTGTTTTACCTTTTAGATGAATGTTTAGAATCGGTTCCAAAATTGCGTTCAAACGAAGTAGAAGGAAACAGATAAACAGAGAAGAAAGACATATAAAAGGAATCTGTGGCGAAGTAGGAGAAACAGAAACCGGGAAAAAATGGAAATGTCTTTTCTGTTTTCTGAACCACTCGAATTTTCTTTCTTCCTCTCGTCAGCGTATCTATCCCATTATTCCTACCTTTACATCTCCATGTTTATTTTTCCGCATGAATTACTTTCCAGAAGGAAAAGTAGAGTTTCGCTTGCGGTATAATTTCTGTATTGATGTTAACATATACCCACATAGTATTATTTCTATTCGAGTACGTATTGTCGCCAGCCTGATAAAGAATGCATTTCTTCGCCTACTACTACTATTTTCTCTATCAAACTCCATACCCAAAACTTCAAACAAGACAAACCATGTTCGAGACATTCACATGCAAAAGTCTTATGTGTCTTAAACAAAATCTGTATCTGATGACAAATTTTGGATCCAGCAATTTTTGTATTATCCATGGAGTGGAGTTCTTTTTCAGAACCTAAGAGTTACTCAGCCTCATCTTAAGGTTCATTACCATGTTCAAAAAAGCTTGTCATTTCTCTTTGCTTTGAAACAAATTCAGTCCACATCCTCACACTGTATTTTTAAGCAACCATTTTAATAATATCCCCAAAACTACCAAATTCTATAACATGTTGGTATAAGGACAACTAAGATGAGAATTAGTTTGATACCTGATTTCCAAGTCATTCTTAAACTATAAAGTACAGAATAACAAATCTAATGACACTTGTCTAGTATTCAGTCATGTTACGAAATATTTCTTTTCGACCTTGATTAATATCACAGTCCATATAAATGAAAATGGTCTAAATAAAAAGGAAACAAGGGAATTTCTTGTCAATAAAAATAATGGTATAATTCTCTTTCATATTAATATTATACTGGTTTATTTCGTATCTGAACACATAAAATTGCTTTAGTGCTAACTCTAACGGATTCAGAATCTTCAGAAAGTCAAATCAACCCCTAACATAAAAGGACGGAACGGCATAACAAAAACAAAAAGGAAGTGATGAGAAAACAAAAACAAAATATGACTGACAACAACACAATAACGTTTACACAAAATATGTTTATCAAACACTCTGGGAATTTCACGGGTCGCTTACTGTTACACGCCACTTTATACATCTCGGTGACAGAGTTTCTTTCGTTCCAGGAATACAGGAAACGTCTCATTAAAATGTCATCATTTAAAGCATTAAATAAACTAATAAATTACAGTCAAGCTTACAGTTGTCCAACACCCGATTAAACACGTTAAGAATGTTTAATCAAGCGAAACGCATACTGACTTAGTACTGTGAAATTATTCTTGCAGACATATTTCAAGCAACATTGACTGTTTCTTAAATAATTGCCGAAGAGTCTGTGGTAACAGCGTTGCGTCTCTATTATGATAGATACTTCTCATTTTCTGAATTTTATTCCATGCGAAGGGCATTTCGCCATTTTTTTACACTGCCTTTAAGGAACTTCCCTTTTCTTCAGGATGGTCAAGCTTAGTGTTCGAAGATTCCCGGGGTCAATAAATCGCTACCACTGATATCAAAAATAAAGGACAATTTATAATCTATAAATGATAAAGTAGAAGCGAATAATCCAGTTGTTATGAATAATAACCAAAGCATACGCCGGATTTATAAGTAATAGCCAGTTATTAACTGCCAGGGCGGTAATTAAACATATTCGCTGGTAACTACTCGTAATTACAAAATAGTCGTTATTACTTTAACAAAGCGCGAAGTGTGATTGTTCGTGTCACGCTGTCCTTGAAGCTTAAAAGCTATAATTAACTATGGTAAAGAAAAAATTCTTCTACTCTGTGAGCGCTACTACCATTAGGCAGCCTTTAGAAGTATTTCTGATATACGAGGGTCGCTCATTAAGTAATGCCCCACATTTTTTTTCTCAGCCAATAATGAAGATAGAAAAGTGCACTTTTACATGCTTGAGATTTGATGTTTCCCGCGTTCGTGTACGGAGTTTCAAATGATTCCAACCGATAGCGGAGCTGTAGTGAACTGTTAAAATGGCGTCTGTGAACGACTCTCGTTACAAACAACGAGCTGTAATTGAATTCTTTGTTGCTGAAAAAGAAACGGTGGTGAACATTCATAAACGTTTGTGTGCTGTGTATGGAAGCTGTGCAGTCGATAGGAGCACCGTTGGTCGCTGGGCTAAGAGAGTTAAAGCTTCAGGAAGTGAAGAAACCGAGCTCCGTGATCTGCTGCGCTCTGGGCGTCCTGCCACAGCCACCACTCCAGACATGTTGAACCGCGCGGATGCCATTATTCGTGAGGATCGGCGCATCACAACTCGACAATTGGCCCAACAGCTTTCAGTCAGCAATGGAAGTGTAATTGCAATTATCCGGGCTCTTGCATATTCGAAGGTGTGCGCAAGATGGGTTCCACGAAGTCTCACAGCAGACCACAGGATTCAAAGGAAAACGATTTCTTCTGAATTGTTGGAGCGTTTTGATGCTGAGGGAGAGATCTTTCTGTCCCGGATCATTACAGGTGACGAAACCTGGATACACCACTTTGAGCCGGAGACAAAAAGGCAGTCAATGGAGTGGCATCATCCTCTATCACCGAGAAAGAAGAAATTCAAGTCAACTCCCTCCGCCGGAAAAGTCATGATGACTGTCTTTTGGGACAGTGATGGGGGTCATTCTTGTGGATGTGATGCCAAGATGTGCGACCATCAATTCAGACGCGTACATTATGACCCTGGAAACCCTCAAGAAGCCTCACAAGCATCCAGCAGAAATTTTGCTCCTGCATGACAATGCACGCCCTCACACAAGTCCGAGAACCCGGGAAGAAATCACGAAATTTGGTTGAACGGTGCTGCCCCATCCACCCTCCGACTCCATCTCTTTGGGCCACTTAAAGATACTATCCGCGGAACAAGGTTTGAAGATGACGAGAGCGTTATTCAAGCAGTGAGGACATGGCTACGTGCACAGGACAAGAGCTGGTACCGGCAAGGCATGCATACACTTGTTCCACGCTGGCGTAAAACCGTGCAAGTTGATGGGGACTATGTGGAAAAATAGTATGTTTAAAGGAAACATTGATTTATATTGTCACTAAATTTGAGCCATCTTGAATAAATATGTTCTGAGGAAAAAAATGTGGGGCATTACTTAATGAGCGACCCTCGTAGATGATACGAACGGCGAAATAACATGGATGGGAAAGGAATACGGAAAAAACACGGGATAAAACGGAAGTAACAGAGATTCAGGAAATGAATAACGAACGAAAACAGCGTTCACATTAGCCCGCCACTAGCTAAAGAAGAAGTCAGCTGAATTTAGTCCATATACTCACAAAATTCATTTAATACATATTTTAATATTATCCTCCAAATACATCTAGGTCTCATCCTTTCCGGGTTTTTAAATAAAACTGTTAATGCATTACTTATCTCCTCAACGTTCCGTAACCCCCCCCCCCCCCTCAAACCCAATCTCCTCGAAATGTCTCCTCTTAAACTAATAATGAATTCGTAATTCTTAGTTGCGAATGTAATCTTATTTTCGAACAATCTGCAGTCGCGTCTAACAGAATGAAGACGTTGGGAAAGCAAACTTCTATTTGCGTGTGTAGCGTTGCCCAGAGACAGTGTTCTGGCAGAGAACACCAGAAGCCCGATACATACCCACCCTGACTTGCAAGCCTGGAATAACATCGGAGTACAAAGGGACCTCAAAGACACGAGGGTACAACCTGTATTCTCGACTTGAACCTACGCGTAAAAGATTGGGAACCTTAAGGCGTTGAAGCCAGATACCAGAACTGCGAAGAATGTAAAGTGCGTTGAAGGATTTATGTATCCTTAAGGACCCTTTAGAATGAGCAGTATGAAGAAACAAAAAGAGATAACAATAGGTCAACACTTGAAGACATAAAACACAATTTCAATAACAGATTCTAAAACTTTAGAAAGTATCAAGATATTTAATATTTAAATAATTGATTGACTGACTGATCATGGAGAAAAGTCCTCTTAGGAAAGCTTATAATCTTTCAGATAGTCAAGATATTTTACAAAGATATCTCGGCACTTGCATGAAGAGACTGAACAAAACCACGAAAGCCCTACCGGTAACCGATCTTCAGCAACCATTCAAACTCTTCACAAATACGAATCAGGAGTGAAAAGAACGTAGTTGTTCCTGCAGTCTACCTAAGCACCACCTCACGAAACTGGCGGTGGTAAATGTCGACGTTATCTGTGCCACGAGGTAGTGTGGTCAACTTCACGTCCAGGCTTCCATACTCTGCAAATGCCATGGGACTTGGACAATATATTTATTACTTTGATTTCCCATAAACACGCCTTTTGGCCTGCCCGTAGGTGCAATAGTTTCCCTACATCTTATTCAGCCATCATGTGATTACTGTCCATTTATCTCTCCAAAGTAGCAGACAAGAAAAATTTGAAATCTCTGAACGTGAGAAATGGTATCTTTAGAGACTCCGTGTGTTTCTGATGCTGAGTCTGCCCAATCGATTCCTTAACTTACAGCAGTCATGATCCTGGATTTCCTGCCTATTTATTTCCTTCCCTATATACCCCCACGGATAAGGAAGAGGGAAAAACTGCTGTCTTCTTGTCCTTTATTCCTTTCTCACGTTGCATATCAACGACGACACCCTTCCCCTCCTATTCCTTCAGTTCTCCCTCGCGCTCTCTCTGTTTCCATCCCTTAGAATTACCTTTTCTCTGTCGATACATCACCAAAGTAATCTACATGTGTTTCCTCTCGGTTGAACCGAATTTCGCAGCGTCGTACTGGCGGGGTTAAGCTTAAATTAAGTTTCTATTACTGTAACCACAACCACTAATAGCACATTCTTACAGAAAACCTCCGTGATAAGCCGCTTTAACACGTGGTAATCCGTGTGGTAACTATATGTACCACCTCTTTTAATAATGAACAACTTTGCATTTTGTGCACAGACTGTATTAATAGGTTTAGTATAATTTTATCGGAGTAAATAGCTATTATTTCCTTAAACAGAGTTGAGCAACTAGTCTTTGTAATGGACAAGCGTTGTGTTTTTATCTTGGACAAATTATCATATTTTCATATTTTATTCAAAGTAAAGTGCATGTTCTATCTTTAGAACATGCATTTACTTTTAAAAACCCGAATGGGTAACACAGAACACAGTGCACTACAAAATAGAGACCATTTTAGCGCCGAAGTTGAGGCAGTATTTTCCTCCGGATCGACCATTGGACTGTCCACAAATCCACATGACATTACAGCCCAGAAACCAACATCCAAGTCTTCTCCAATCAGGAAACACATGGATCTCAACCCTTAATGAAGGCGCCACAGTGTAATTTTCAGGTTCTACAAATTTTAATATGATCTCCGAATTTGCTCCGGGTTCGATTCCCGGCGGTGCCCGAATTTATAACTTGTGTTGGGCAAGGCCGTGGTCTAGGCAACACGGAGTTTTCCTCCGGGGGCTTCCCCGGTTTCTCCGTGGCATCCCAACAATTACTCCATTCACACACAGAAGAAGACAATGGCAAACCACTTCTGGATCATCTGCCAAGAACGTATATGAACAGGTCCCAGTCCGAGAAAAGGATGGAAGGATCCTGTTCATATGGACCTGTCGTCAGACAGAACACTAAATAAAAAAATAAAATCTAATTCAATCACTTCACGATGGAAAATCTACCTTTACCTTCTACAGCAAGTGTTTTAATACAAGGCTCTTCTTCAGAACCCGGTGAACACAGCCAGTCGGAAACTGGCCAGAAAGAAATTCCTTGCAATATATCTACATTCTGACACATGCACAAGTTTTATGACACTAGAAGGCCTCGCTTTTAGCTCTACTTTGTGTTACTGCACCGCCTGCTGGCGTCATTTCATATGCCACGGAGCGACAGTTGCTGCAGTCCCAAGTCGTGTTCATTCTGCCTTACACACCCGATTAACATATAAATCAAATCGACAATGTACCGATCTTCCCAGTTTGGTAACCATCTACCGTCTAGACTAACACTCAGAAGTCTCGCTACCTTCCTTCCGGTATCAGCACCACCGCCACAGGCGTCACGACGTTATCCTGCCACCAAGACATTCTGTGGAACGTTTCACGATAAGCATGAGGGCATGTGTTTCATAGTAAGTGCTGCAAGTTCTGCACAGTAACTTCACCACAACAAAACTAATTAATCTGACATTATCTATTTTAGTATTTTGTTAAAAATGTTAATGAGTAAGACGAGAACCATTTATAACCCGACGGCCAAGATTCAGATTAAACAGCATGAAATCTATCCCAGGTCTTAGCATGTTGAGAATAGCTGCATTAAAGAAATAAAATCCTGAATGTCACTTTAGAAGAGCAGCTAAATATACATAAATTGTTTCTGTCTAGATTTATAACAGAATGCACAAAACTATAACGTATGGATGTGAAACCTGGTCTCTTTCTTTGAAGGAAAAATTTAAATTAGAAATTTAAAGAAACAAACAAAGGTCAACCGAACGCGGAATTCGGTTTGTTGGCGCTCACGTTTAGTTTTTGGAGG